>NW_016805666.1:1917678-1976209 GCF_001698545.2 Rhinopithecus bieti
TCCTTCTTCTCTTCCTCCTCCTCCTTTCTTCTTCTCTTTCTTCTTCTCCTTCTCCTCTTCCTCCTCCCCCCTCTCCTCTTCCTCCTCCTCCTTCTTCTTCTCCTTCTCCTTCTCCTTCTTCTCCTTCTTCTTCCTCTTCTTCTTCTTCTTCTTTTTTTTTTGATGAAGTCTTACTCTGTTGCCCAGGCTGGAGTGTAGTGGTTTTTTGATGGAGTCTTACTCTGTTGCCCAGGCTGGAGTGCAGTGGTGCGATCCCTGCTCCTGCAACCTCTGCCTCCCAGGTTCAAGCTATTCTCCTGTCTCAGCCTCCCCAGTATCTGGGATTACAGGCATGCATGACCATGCCTGGCTAATTTTTGTATTTTTAGCAGAGACGGAGTTTCACCATATTGGCCAGGCTGATCTTGAACTCCTGACCTCAGGTGATCCACCTGCCTTGCCCTCCCAAAGTGCTGGGATTACAGGCATGAGCCACCGTGCCTGTCCAGAGCCTGTGTTTCTTCTAATATACAGTGGAGGAGAGTAATTTTTGCGTTACCTACTTTGCAGGCTCTGGAGGCAGATTGAGCACACTTGAAGCCAAAGTTAAAGATGATGGCTATGGGCATGATGACAGTAATTGTTCTTCTCTTGTTGGGGACTGATTAAACAAAGGTTGAGAAAACAAAGGTTGAGAGGTCGTTAGGGGAGAGGCGAGATAAGCAGGGGTAGGACTTGTCTTTCTTCTGTGCTTCTCCAGAATTAGTTGTGTTCTGTGGCATCCACAGACAAAAATTGAGTAATCTCCTTCGTAGTTGAGATTGTAAAATTCAATAAAATAGCTTTCAATAGCCTCATGCTGTATAATATTCATGAAAAGTGTCGTGAGTGAGGTGGCTTGCTTGTTTTGAAAATGGGCTGATTTTGACAAAGGGGAAAAATCGGGATTCATTTACTGTAAGTTGAAAGTAAGAAACAACAAAGTTGAATATTAGAAGAACTCAGCTATCGCAAAAACCACATACTTTCACATCAGTAAAACATGGAGTTCTGATCTGAGTGAAATGTGAAACTTCTTGCAGACCACAGAGAGTAAAAAGGAGTACTTTTGTTTCATTATTAATACCATTGTCCTTGTTTCTTTAAATGAGAATTGATAATAACCATAACAGAATCTTTCACACAGGCCAAAAACAGAAAGAAAGATAAATTAAACAAAACAAACAAACACCCAAAACCTCACCACCACCACTACCACGACTGCAAACAAAACCCAGTGCTGTGAGGATGCATCACGTTTAAGATCCCTTTAAGTCATCGTGTTCTAGAGAAAGGGGTTCTTTATTTGTTTCTATCGATAGAGTGAGTTTTTGTTCAAGTTTTCTTTCTTTTTTGTTTTTTTTTTTCTTCTTCTGGAAGACTGACGAGGTTGGTCTTTTGGTATATTACAAGAAAGAAAACTTTGTCTTCTAACTGTCTGCAGTGATATGAGGCAGGTGACTGTGTGTATTCTGCGGTGATCCATGTTCACAAGGAGAGACAGGCCAAGGATGCCCGATTGATGAGTGCGCTGTAGGTGCTTGGGAGTGAGAAGGCAACAAAACAATGTGAACTTAAAAAATAGCCAGTGGAGTTGAGGGAGAGGTGCTCATTCTTTGCCGACACATGAAATAATTGTTGAGGGAGAGATGCTCAATCTTTGCTGACACATGGAATAATTGTGTTGAAGAGTCTATGAAAAGGGGGTCAATTTTCATCACTTTGGCCATCACCTAATTATAGATGGCCTCCACTGTGAAATGTGGAGATGGAAAGTTGAAATAGATTTTTAAAAAATTCATTCTCAAGTCTGGCATTTAGAATTTGAATTTATTCAGTCCTTGCTTCTTGGGCAGTTAGGGCGACATGGCAATAGGAAGGGAAGCTGATGCTAGAGTGGTGGGGGTAGATGTTGGGTGGAATGTGTGTGATTGAGCAGAGCATTATTTTTATTGCTATTATTATTTTTTAAAAGGGCCCTTACAGTAAAGAGAGCCAACATTGATTGAATATATGTTCCTTGCTAGAACTTGGGCTAAGTGCTTTATTGTAAGTTATCTTATTTAATTTTCACAGAAACCTGTTGAAGTATCAGTTTTAGCTTTCTGTTTAACAGTTGTGGAAACTGAGGTGCTGAAAGGATGAAGAACTTCCAAAAAGTCAAAGATACTAAGCAGCTGTATTAGTCTTCAGATCCTGATATCTTTCTCATGCTTATTCTGATATGCCACATTAAGTTGCAGAATTGAGGCTGGGTGCTGTGGCCCCAATTTTTTTTTAGTTATTCTTATTTTCTAATTATTTTATATGCACTTTCTCTCTCTCCTTCTCTCTCTCTCTCTGTCTCTCTCTCTGTCTCTCTGTCTCTCTCTGTCTCTGTCTCTCTCTGTCTCTCTCTCTCTCTCTCTCTCTCTCTCTCTCTCTGTCTTTTGTCATATCCCAGCGCTTTGGGAAGCTGCAGTGGGAGGATCTCTTGATGCCAGGAGTTTGAGACCAGCCTCGGCAACATAGTGAGACCCTATTTCTACAAAAAATTGAAGTAAAACAATTAGTTGGTCATGATGGTGTACACCTGTAGTCCTAGCTACTCAGGAGGCTGAGGCAGGAACATTGCTTGAGAGTTCAAGGCTGCAGTGAGCTATGATTGTGCCACTATACTCCAGCTTGGATAATGGAGCGAGACCCTACCTCTAAATATAAACTAAAATACGGTAAGATAAAATGAACTTATGGAGTTGGAACATTGCAGGCTATCTATTTGGTTTCCCTACCCTGAATTCATCGTTCTCTTTGATGTGCTATTGTCCAGCATTTCTTTTTTTTTCTTTTTTGAGACAGAGTCTTGCTCTGTCACCCAGGCTTGAGTGCCTTCACTTCCTTTTCTATTGGATTGTTGAATTTTTGCTTATTGATTTATTACGGTTAAGAAAGTTAAGTTGTAGTCTGTGATAGGAATTGTAGTGGTTTACCATTTTGCATTTTGAGTGGCATGATCTTGGCTCACTGCAACCTCCACCTCCCGAATTTAAGTGATTCTCCTGCCTCAGCCTCCTGAGTAGCTGGGATTACAGGCACCCGCTGCCATGCCTGGCTAATTTTTGTATTTTTAGTAGAGACAGGGTTTCACCAGTTGGCCAGGCTGGTCTTGAACTCCTGACCTCAGATGATTTTCCTGCCTCGGCCTCCCTAAGTGCTGGGATTACAGGTGTGAGACACGGCGCCCGGCCTTTGCAACATTTCTTTAAAGAAACTAACAATTAATTTGAATAAGTAACACAAAAATATCGTTTAAACTATAGTATAAAATTCAAAACTATGCAATGAAAAGCACATCTTTATCTTATCTCTCTGCTTTTCCCACCCAGAGAAAAGTATCAGTTCTTTATATATCCTTTTAGAAATAAACCGGGTATAAATAAGTATGTGTATATACATGCACACACAGAAACATACACACAGATGTATTTATATTCCAGTGTATATAAATACACTACTTTTGTAATGCTGTTTTCTGAACTGTCCTTCACTTCCTTTTCTATTGGATTGTTGAATTTTTGCTTATTGATTTATTAAGGTTAAGAAAGTTAACTTGTAGTCTGTGATAGGAATTATAGTGGTTTACCATTTTGCATTTCTTTTTAAACTTGCAGAATAAAATAAAAAGTTTTATATAATTAATTCTTTTTTGATTTTATGTTTCTTCAGTTTTGTGTGACACTTAGGAATGCCTTCCCCACTTTGTGATATTTAAAAGAAATTTCTAACTTTTCTTTGGTTATCTCATCTGCTTTCTCTTTCTCAAATCTTTGAACCATTGAAATTTTATTTTGGTAAAAAATGTGAGGTGAGACTTTATTTTGATATTTTTCTGGATCTGCATTTCCAAACACTATTTATTGAGGAGTCCATCTCTTTCACACTGATTTGAAAAGCTACTTTTATTGTATTTTAAATTTCTTAATACGTAAATATTTAAGACTTAAGAATTTGCATCTATTTTTAGGCTTTCTGTTCATCTGTCACTTCATGTGTCATTATTATGCTTTCAATTATTGTAGCTTTATAATATGTTTTGTTATCTGACAAAGATTCCCCATTTTCATTAGTTTCTGTTTTCAGAAAATTTCTGGCTTTTAATGCTTGTTTATTTTCATTGAACTTTATAATGAACCTGTCTACTTCTAAAATAGTGTTCTGGCTGGGCGTGCTGACTCACGCCTGTAATCCCAGCACTTTGGGTGGCTGAGGTGGGCTAATCACTTGAGGTCAGAAGTTCAAGACCAGCCTGGCCAACACGGTGGAACCCTGCTACTAAGAATACAAAATTAGCTGGGTGTGGTGGCGGGCACCTGTAATCCAAGCTACTCGGGAGGGTNTTCATCTGTCACTTCATGTGTCATTATTATGCTTTCAATTATTGTAGCTTTATAATATGTTTTGTTATCTGACAAAGATTCCCCATTTTCATTAGTTTCTGTTTTTCAGAAAATTTCTGGCTTTTAATGCTTGTTTATTTTTCATTGAACTTTATAATGAACCTGTCTACTTCTAAAAATAGTGTTCTGGCTGGGCGTGCTGACTCACGCCTGTAATCCCAGCACTTTGGGTGGCTGAGGTGGGCTAATCACTTGAGGTCAGAAGTTCAAGACCAGCCTGGCCAACACGGTGGAACCCTGCTACTAAGAATACAAAAATTAGCTGGGTGTGGTGGCGGGCACCTGTAGTCCCAGCTACTTGGGAGGCTGAGGCAGGAGAATTGCTTGAACTTGGAGGTGGAGGTTGCAGTGAGCCAAGATCCCACCACTGCACTCCAGCCTGGGTGACAGAGTGAGACTCCGTCACAAAAAAAAAAAAAAGGAAAATAAAGTAATAAAAAATGTTCTGTTAATATATTTATGAGATTTGCTGGGTTTATTCATTAGCATTACATGCTATACATTGTAAAGGTGTTGATTCTTTTTCTTGGAATACTAATGCCTTTCCATTTGTTGAAACCTTTGATGTTCCCAGGAGCGCTGAGATTTTTCTTCATGTAGACCATGCACGTTTCTAAGAAGTTAATTTTTCTAGATATTTTCTGCTTGCTCTAGTTAATGTAATTATTTTCTATTTCATTTAATTATGTGTGTGTGTGCATGTGTGTTTGGGGTCTTGATTTCAGTACATTGATTTTCAACTCAGCCACTTTACTGAGTTGTCTCATTATTTGAATAATTTTAGATAATTTTTTTTGACTTTCTAGTTAAGTATATCATCTGCCAATAATTGATCCTTTCTTTCCAATTTTTACAACACTTATAGCTTTCTTCTAATTGTGCTAATACCTCTAGAATAGTAAATATCAAATAACCGTGTTTGAGTAAAGGTCCTTATTTTGTTTCTGAGTTTAAGAGGAATGTTCATAATGTTCCCTGTTGCTAGTGAAGTTGGCTTTCGATTTGAGAAATGTATTGTGTTGAATAGTATCCACACTTACTTTGATAGTGTTGTTATTATTGTTGTTTTAATTGAGACTGGTTGTTAAATGGTTATCTAACTTTTTTTTTAAAGAAACTTTGAAAGTGATCTTATATTCTAAAAAATTTTATATTTTCTCTTTTGAACTGTAAATTTGCTGTAATATATGAATAAAATTTTCAAGTATGAAATCCTGTTAGTGTTCTTGCTAAAATAGTTATCAACTTGGTCATTGTTTCTGTATTGTATATTTTTAGTGTTGCTAGATTCTAGAGATCATTAATATATTCATGATCTGTGCTTCAATTTTCGTGAGACTATTTGAAAATTCTGTCTATATGTGTGTGTGTGTAAGAGAGAGAGAGAGAGAGAGAGAGAGAGAGAGAGAGAGAGAGAGATATCAATCTAGACCATCCTGGCCAAAATGATGAAACCCCGTCTCTACAAAAAATACAAAAATTAGATGGGCATGGTGTCATGTGCCTGTAGTCCCAGCTACTCGGGAGGCTGAGGCAGGAGAATTGCTTGAACCCGGGAGGCGTAATTTGCAGTGAGCGAGATTGCGCCACTGCACTCCAGCCTGGCGACAGAGTGAGACTCCATTTCTAAATAAATAAATAAATAAATAAATGCCACTGCACTCCAGTCTGGCGACAGAGTGAGACTCCATCTCAAATAAACAAACAAACAAGAAAGCTTTAATTTTTCTTTATTTTGGAATAGTTTGATAACATTTACATGGGTTATTTCTTTAAAATATGATAGAATTCCCTTGTGAAAGTACCTTCACTTGTTGCCTTTTTTGGAGTGATGGATGCGTTTGCTCTTTAAAATTTTTTACATTTATTCTATAGTAATTGGACTAATTAGCTTTTATATCTATTCTGTGATTACCTTTGTTAAATTATAGTTTTTTTAAGGAAGTCACCTATTTCAAATTCATTTGCATGATGTAAAATAATTTCTCATGATTATTTTCATTTCCTCTGTATTTATGGTTATATTTCACATTATTAGTTAAAGTTTTATGGATTTCTGCTCTATGTATCCATCTTTCTGGCTAGTTTATCAGAGTTTAATTTATTATTTATTTAAAAAAACTTTTGTGTTTATGTATTGGTTCTACAACATTGTAATTCTTTATTTTTTCTTTAAAATCTTCAATAATACCTTCTGCTTTTCTAGGTTTATTTTGTTGTTTTCTCATTGTTTGAACTTGACTCTTAATTCCTATATTTTTATTTCTGCTTTTTTATTAATATAAATAAGATATAAATTTTCCCGTAAGAAATACTTATTTGTAGGCCTTAAGTTTTGTTAAATAATGTTTTAAATCTTATTTTTTAGTTATTTGACTATGTACAGATTCTTACAATCCCAGACCCATTAGAATATAAGCTTTATAGGGACAGGAACCTTGTCTGTCTGTTCGTTTTGGGTCTATCATAGTGCCTGTCACATATTTCTTAAGCACTTGCTAATGTGCTTAAGAAATACTTTTGTATGAATAAATAAATCTCCAGGGAATTATTATGAAATTTGTGGCTGGTTCATTCCTGTAACTCTAGTTTGTCTCTGCCTCATTTGGATATTCTCTCTAGGTATCTACTAAGGTGTAGGAATAGGAACATATTAGACATGCTTCAGATTACTTTTTTAGGTCATGATATTAATAGATTTATTTTAAAAGTCTACATAAGTTTTCTCAAATCAAGGAATTATACCTGGGTAAAAAATGTCTTTCTAAAGATTAGCCTGGCTGGGCACGGTGGCTTACGCCTGTAATCCCAGCACTTTGGAAGGCTGAGGCAGGTGGATCACGTGAGGTCAGGAGTTTAAGACCAGTCTGGCCAACATGGTAAAACCCCATCTCTATTGAAAAAATACAAAAAAAAATTAGCCGGGCATGGTGGCAGGCACCTGTAATCCCAGCTACTCCAGAGGCTGAGGCAGGAGAATCATTTGAACCCAGGAGCTGGAGGTTGCAGTGAGCCGGGGTCGCGCCATTGTACTCCAGCCTGGATGGCAAGAGTGAGACTGTGTCTCAAACAAAACAAAACAAAACAAAACAAAACAAAACAAAAATAAGATTAGTCCAAGCTATTTCTAGCTACTTGGGAGGTTGAGGCAGGAGGATCACTTGAACCTAGAAGTTTGAGGTTACAGTGTGCTATGATCATGCCACTTCACTCCAGCCTGGGTGACTGACCAAGACCATACTGGAAGAAAAAATAATAAGAAGAAGAATTGCTCAAGAAAAAAAATACAGTTTGGTAGAGTTAGAATGCTAGCACTGTTGCAATAGCAGAGCTCACATGATGCCCAAGATGTTTGTGACCTTGGACACTTTAGGCTAAATTTTGCACAGAAGCCCAAGTCCAGGATAGAAATGATAATGACGGACCTGCTGTAGTGCAGGGAAAGGTGCAGAGCTGGGGGGAAGCCCAAACCCCTATTGATGCCCACTTTTTCTTCTGACCTCTTCCTATGTCTCATTTAAAACCAGTAGCTTTACTTCAAAACTCAATTTTCAGATGAGAATGAAAACAAAAATGCAAAGAAGGCAAATGATTCATAAAAGTTGCTGAGTGAATTAGAACTATAATGTGGGACAGACACTCCGCCTTCCTGCCTCTGCAGCTAGTGGTATTTCCAGGTTCCCAGGGAGACTCCTGTCCCTTGCTCCACTGTGCATTTTTAGATGGACCTGATATTTGGTTACCTCCCTTGGCAGACCCAACAATCCTTGCTAAGGCACAGACTGTATTTGCTGATCCCTGAGGGGAAAGCTGTGATTCAGGCTCTGAAGTCTAAGAATTGCAGACTTAGTTTCTTGTCTCCGATGAAACTGCTAATCTGGGTGCCAATGGTGTTTCTGCTACATGGACACCTGCCCACACAGCATGATTAGAAATTATAATGATGACGACGATGAGTCTTCCAGGACACCCACGTTCTTTGCAAGATATTTCTGCTAATCGTTTCTACCAGAATCAGTTGGAAAACTTTTTTTTTTTTTCAAGTTTTGTTTTTTCTCTGTATCTAAGTCAACCAAAAATGCTGGTCTAATTCAGGTGTAGATTGAAGGTTTGTCCTCAACATTAATGGTGTGTTATTATTCATGTATGGGATCCTAGAACCTTGGGCACATGATGTAATGGAAAGTATGTTGGGCCGGGTAGATATGGATTCAGGATTGAGCAGTGGCAAAAATTTTCGTTATGGCCTTGGTAAAGGTGACTTCCCATCTCTGTGACTTTGTGTCCCCTTCTGTTAAATGGGTATTCAAATCTTTTGTACCTAATTTATTAGGGCCCTGATAATCAAATGAGCCACTAAGTAAGAAAATGTTTTCTTAACCACACTGTAAATTAAGAGGATTCATATTAAAATCACTTTTCCATTATTGCTACCTTAACCTGCTAAAGTTATATTTAGTGTAGTGCAATTAAGAAGGGTTGTGAGAACTGGGAATGTAGACTGTTGTACTGGACAGGGTCAGGGCAGATAAAGGACCAAAATCATGCCTGAAATGCTGTATTAACATGCTCTAGCTTGAACTGCTGTCTTGAATTGGGGAAAAAAAAAATGAAACTCTGAGGGGATGGTGCACAGGGAGAAAAGAGAGAATCTCAGGAACTGAAAGTCTCAATGGAGAAAGAAGCAAGAGGTGGGAGAAGAATAGGAGGCTAGAGTGAGGGCATGTGATCGTGGAGTACCCATCTGGAGACAAGAGAAGAAAGTAGAAAAATGCCAGCACTGTCTTTGGACCCTGTGTATCTGGAGCGTGGGAGGACAGGCAGACACAAATAGAGAGGCTGTAGGGAAAACAGCATTCTCATAGAAGATCCTTCTCCACAGAAAGCCCTCCAAATGTCCTCTGGGGGAGGTAGAAGCTGGTTTTAAAGCTCCTTAGGGTCAGGAAGATCCTTCTCTTATTTTTCTTTGCATCCTGCAATTTAATTTAGCGTAGTACTTTGCTCACAGCACTTAAAAAATTATTTTGGGCCTTGCTTTTTAATTTTAGGCCCACATACCTGAAAAAATGTTCAGGAGGGATTCTGATAAGAAAGAGCTAACTTGGGCAATTCCATTTCTTTTTTTGGTTCACTGTTTCCTCATCTGAAAAGTGTTGGGCTCCATGACGTGGTTTCTATGACACTCAGTACCTTTGTTGAAGAGAAAACATTTTTCTAAAACTAGGATTTAAAAAACAAACAAACAAACCGAAAACACACAAAACTCATGAATATGTGGATATTTTTGTGATGGAGTAGAAAGTTTCCTAAAGTCCTTTTCCTTTAGCGGAAGACTTGAGTTTGTAAACTCAGCTCATATAATTTCAGATTGCCTGTCCACCTTCCTTCCATCTACCTACCCACCTGCTTACACATGTGCATACTTATATATGGAGAAGATGGTGGAATTTAATTTTTCTTATCTTTCGACTTTGGTTGGCTTGGTGAATCAAGTAAACTGTGTTGAAGAAAAACTGACTTTTGAGGGAAAACATTGAAAAAAATATGATTCTTTGAAAAGGATGTTTCTCAGATTAGTTTATATAGTTTCACAGACACTTGAGATAAGGATTAGAAAGTTGAGACACTGGATCTCCACAAAGCCCTGTGAATGTGTTGGCTAAGCATCTTTTCTTCTCAGGAACACGATGGGAACAGGCTTTCTTTCAGTAAAACAGGGCCAGTATAGTCTTTGAAATATCCAACAGTGGTTTGGGAAGAAGATTCTCTATATAATGCCTGTCCAAATATAAAATAAAAACTTTCAACAATTAGCAAAACTGTGGATTTTTCAGTTATCAATTCCTTATTTGGCACAGTTGATCTTTCTCATCTCGTTCATTCATTCATTCATTCATTCATTCATTCATTTCCTTTTATTTATTTACTTTTAAAGTACTTGTTTAATTCAACTTTCTTGCTCCCATTGAGCCTTTTAACTAATCAAATGCATTGGAAATGCTATTAATTTATTATAACAGTAAGACCCAAGACATCACTTTATATAATATCTTGTATTATAGTTCGTTGTTGTCAGCCCTTTCTCTGGTGGAGTTTTGATTTAGCTGGAAGCAGTTTAAAGGTGTTCATTCCCCAGTGATGTTTATCTGTTGAAGCTAGTGAGTTAGACTAGCAGTACAAAGAGTTCCTGTGTACCCTTCACCCAGCTTTCCCTGATGTTAACATCTTACATAGCCAAAGTATGTTTAAGCAAAGAAATGATCATTGGAGTAACATGATTAATTGAAATGATTATATCTTTTATTGGCAGTTTTCCAGTTTTTCCAGTAATGCCTTTTGTTTTTTCCTAGATCTAGTTTAGGATACTGCTATGCATTTAGTCATCTGGTCTTCTTTGTCTCCTCCTGACTGTGGCTATTTCTCAGCCTTTCCCTGTTTTTAGGACCTTGACACTTTTTTAGTGTAATGGTCAGGTATTTTGTAGAATGAATGTCTGGCAATCTTGAGTCTGACTGATTCTTTCTTATGATTAGATTGGGTTTTAGATTTCTGGGAAGACCACCACAGAGGTGAAGTACACTTCTCATTGCTTCATATCACAGAGTACAGGATGTTAATGTGAGTTATTACTGTTGATGTTAACTGTGATAGTGGCCAGTTTTGTTTTATTTTATGTTTTAACAGAAGACCAGTTGTCTGGGACTATTCACACTCCAACACCTTTGCAAATTGGTGGTAATTTGACTAGCCACCAATTTGCAGTTATTATTATTGACTAGTCCTCAAACTACCAACTTCATGATAACGGAAAGCTGAATCTCCCAAATCACATGGACTTCCAAGTTCAATTAGAAAATTTGGTCAGGACCTGAAGAGCATGTTGGGATTTGCTACGGCCTGCCCTGCAGTCTCAATTCTGAGGTTCTCAGTGGTGAGCTCAGTTACAGTGCTGCTTTTGTGTATACTTACCCAGTAAACAATACAGGCATTGGGGCCTGTTTCGGAAACCACATCTCCAATAGAAAGGAGATCACTTGGGAAAGCAGGAAGGAGTAAGAAATGGAACTCGCCCATCCTTCCAATGAATCCTTTTCCTTTGTAAGTATGGCTTAGTGGATGTCAGCCATTCGCTGTTCAGGCCAGGAAAGTGATGGAGAGGGAATTCTTTTTCATTTGACAAGGACATGGAGTTTTCCTTATCCATGGACCGAGACTCGAAGGTATGGAGAGGAAAAGGGCTTCTCATCTCTTTCTTTCAGTAGCTTCCTGCACTAATGCATCGTACTTACTGAATGTTTACCTTCTCTGTGCTCTTCTCAGATGATGCACAGAGGATTGGGAAGAGGAAGTATTGGTGACTAGATCTAGAAAAAAGAACTTGTTTCAAGCCACAAAAAGTTTGAGGGCAGAATCTCAAGTCCTGTGTGTGATGACGTCAGTAGAAAAGGTATCCCAGTGGCCAGTGTGAGTAAACTGTCATAGTTTTGGTAGTAATCCTTGGTCCTGTTTGAGTTTCCTCATCCTCACATATAAGATGGAGCCATTTCCCCCTCTGGCATTTGCAATCACAGTGTCCTGCTATCTCTTGGTCTTGAGATAGAAGGTTGAGAGAAACACTTTGCAGTATTGGGAGAACTGGGTCTGCCTTTGGGAGTACTTGTATCTCAATCGATATTATAGAACTTGGCTCCTTGTCTCCAATAAATGTTTTGCTCTGTTCTCATCCTGG
Source organism: Rhinopithecus bieti (assembly GCF_001698545.2). Lineage (NCBI taxonomy): Eukaryota > Metazoa > Chordata > Mammalia > Primates > Cercopithecidae > Rhinopithecus > Rhinopithecus bieti. Next base: position 1,929,862 of record NW_016805666.1, read on the forward strand.
GAGTTGAAAGCTGAGGAGAGGTGGGAGATGTGCTGTGTAATATGGCAGCCACTAACCACATGTGGCTGTTGAGCACTTGGAAGGTGGCTAGTGCCACATGTTAAAAAAATAATATTTTGGATATATTCGTAAAATTTTTTTTCAATGATCGTTTTGAAATATGGCTACTAGAAAATTTTAAATGATGTATGGGGCTCCTATGATAATTCTATTGGATGGTGCTGGCTTAGAGCCTGGGAAGAACATGGATCAGAGTCAATTGACCTTGTGTTCTCCCCTGAGTTCTAATAATATTGGCATTAAAAGGAGAAGCTTCAACAGCCATAATTTTCATTTTAAAAAGTCTAATTCAGAAGAATTGGCTCATTTTATATTATTGCTTGGACTGGAGAAAAATCTGACATTTGGTATTTTCATAATTGAGAACATAACTTGCTGACTTAAAAAAAAAATCACATTTTGTGCTTGGCCTTAGGTACCAGCCTTTGAGCTCTTTGAAACTAGGGATTGGGTCTTTTTCTCTTTCTACCATCCTTTTCCCCCCAAAACCACACACTAACACATAGAAGATGGTTAACTGGCATTTGTTGAAAACCAAAATAACTTTAAATAGAGAAAACTTTGTGAAGCTACCTTGTATTTATGGTTGGAAGAGTGAAATACCTTTATAAGGCATCCCATTTTCTTAAGATAGCCAGCAAAAATGAAGAACATTGATCCAAGTGTTTATTTACTTATTGATTTAATTACCATTTTCATCAGGTGTCCCTGTCATCTCAGCTTATGATAAAGGATCTTTTCAAAATGCTTAACCTCACCATTCTCTAGGTAAAGGGAGACAGAAAAGGATGCTGCTTACATATATGTATCCCCACCTTTGCTCAGATATTATGTCTAAGGGCCTAAGGACTGGATAATTCTTATTTTTTCTGTGGCTTGATCCTTTCCAACATTTAATCTACAGGGGACGTGAGGATAATAATGAAAAGGCAAGTTTAAGCTTGGACTGTAGATACTTTTCCCTGGTTGATTTTATTTAATCATGCTTCATTGTGAACCAGAGCCTCTGTGAACGTGTGACTTATAGGCCCTCAGGTTTCCATTGTGTCCCTTTCCCTGATTCGTCCTTCTTCACTGCATGCCCTGGTGTTGGGTGAGGGAGCAGGCTTTATGTGATGTCATTTTCTCAGAGCCCTGAGCTGGGAAATTCAGGAGTCTCCATGATTCCTAGTTAAGCATGAAAGAGACCCTAACTGATCCCTCAGGAACATGTTGGGTTGGTCAGAGGTAACCCTTATAGAATCTATGGTGGCTTAGTTGTTCACGCTTCCTAGAAAAGACCTGTTAAAAAAGGCCTTTTGGTTATATACAGCCTGATTTTTAAGTACTATTTGCAGTGTTGATTCTCTGGTAGAGAGAAAGAAAAGTTGTGAGTGATCTTGGAAGTGTCCGGACAGCTGTAGTGATGGGAAAAGTATTGGCCTTGGAGTTAGACCTGTGTTTACTTCCTGGCTCTGCTATTTCTAGTTGTATGACTCTATGAAAGTAACTTATCATCTCTGAGCATTAATTTCCTCATCTGTTCAACATAGACAATGTCTGCTTCACAAAGTTGTGATATGTTAATGTATGTGGGATACCTATCTCAGGACCCAATACTTAATCTTTATAAACACTAAATGAATTGGTTTTCTCATGTATGTCTTATGGTTTTGCTGGTGATGGACCAATAGTCATCTTCCCTCTTCACTTTAGAGGTGGGGGAAAAGGGTGTTAGAGTGACTGTGTGGTAAAATCCACTCTAATTCTAGCTGTGAGAAAAACAGCAGTGAAAATGTGGTAAACAATTGCTTCTAAAAAGCTTGGACTAAAAGTGCTTGATGGATTCGTGCTGGCTTCCCGGTAGACTCATCTCTGTACTGCCCGCATAGCACAATTAATCGTTATTACTAGAGAAGGAACAAATAAAGAAAAGAGAGAGAGCAGACATAAAAACATGCTTTCATCTTTCTGAAGACAGTCCCCTTTGTCAGATCAGTGGAGCCATACCTGTGAATCACCTTGGGAAAGCACAGTGTGGGTAACTAGAAGGAAGATCTTGTGGCTCATTTCGTACCCACTTCCTGGGCTGGGGAAATATCTAAACTAACCTTTCTTACTTGTCAATATCTACTACCGTTCACCATGCATCTTCACAGATGAGGGCCTCTTTCTCACATCCTCACTCCAAACACATTACCGTGCAGATAGCCACTCATTTTCTGGGAAGAAAACTTTGCAAAGCAATAGCAGAATGAAGTCAAGAGGGTAAACAGGGCCATGGAAAAACACTAGAGTTTGAGTGCAGAGACATGAGGCTGAACATGAGCAGTGAATAGCCCATGAAACACTCAAGTTGCATTCTCCTTATGTGGAAATGAAATAAGTCATGGTTCTTCTGTGTACGGGGCACCTGACCTTGGGTCCTTATTGTTATGCTACTAGAGTCTATGCATCAAGATTTGCCAGTTGTGGTCTTAAAGTTTAGTCAGATTAAAAGGGAACTCTGACTTTGAGGGTGAATGCCCAAGTGGGCATCTTATTCTCCTATGGATTCAGCTTGTTAGGCAGAATGGAAGTAGAGGTCGTAGATTTTAGGGTTTTCCCCTGGGATTGAAGCCAGCTGAAGCAGGAATGATTCTGGGTGAGCTATATAATGTCTCTGAGCATCAGTTTGTCATTTTCTTACATAGGAATAGAGTCATTGTCAGATTTGGAGATAGTACACGTTGCAACGTGGTTGACACAGAATAAGTTTTCAATAAATGATTAGTATTGTGGTTGTTGTTTTTATTACCTATAACTACAATAATTTCCCTAGCTTTATTTTATAGGGATAGGTTGTGGCAACATGAAATGTTAGTTGGGAAACTGATTTGCACTAGATGGATAGAAACCATGTATTTCTATCTATATAATGAACAATGTCATTTAAGAAAGCTTAGAGGCAATTCCACCACCACCATCTTCTTTTTTATTTCCACTCATAGATTATTTGCCCTCAAGTCTTGGGTAGTTTCTTTTTGCCACATCTCTTGAATGTTTCTCCTTTACTGTATTCCAGCTATTGTTACCATAAGCCAAACGTTCATCACCTCCTGCTCCACTGTTGGTCCTGTCTCCTGGCTCTCCTGGAGCCTTGGTTCTCAAAGTGTCATTCACAGAGCAGCAGCATCACCTGAAATGCATCATCTCAAGATCTACCAAGACCTCCTGAAGCATGAGACATGTTCACCCCTGTGTTTTAGGGCCTCCGTGTAACTCATTTAACTACTTCTCTTGCTCAGAGTACATGCTTGGTCAGTGTGTGTTTGTTGCGCCTCCAGAATATTTCCTGACTCTGATTGCCATCATTACTTTTTTTGAATCTACCTAAATTCAAGTTACCATCCATTGCCTTGACTATGGCAATAGTCTCTGAAATTGTCTTCTACTTTTATAGTTTCCCCTTGTGGCCTTTTCCACACTACCTGGAGAGATCTTCTAAAGTTGCTGGTTGGATCATATCATACCCCTCCCCTTAAACCTTACAGTGGCTGCTGTGGTATCTACAGAAGGTCCCTGACTTATGATGCTTTGACTTACAATTTGTTGACTTTACATTGAGTTTATCTGGATGTATCCAACCCCGTAGAAATCAAGGAACATCTGTAGAAATGTTTGAAAGACCCTTTCATGACCTGCAAAGCCCTGTGAGATGGCTCTGTGTTCTCTCCTCTTTTCTTTTCTTTTTTCTTTTCTTTTCTTTCCCTTCCTCCCTTCCCTTCCCTCCTCTTCCCTTCCCCTCCCTTCCCTTCCCCTCCCTTCCCTCCTCTTCTCTCCCTCCTCTTCCTCCCTCCTTCCCCTTCCCTTTCCTTCCCCTCTTCTCCTTCCCTTCCTTTTCTCCGCCTTCCCTTCCTTCCACTTTCCTCCTCTTCCCTCTCTTCCTCCTCTCCCTTCCCTCCCTTCCCTTCCCTTCCCTTCCCTTCACTTCTTCTTTTTCTCTTTCTCTCTTTCTTTCTTTTTTTTTTCTTTTTTTGACAGAGTCTCGCTCTGGTCTCCGCATCTGGAGTGTGATGGTGCGATCTCGGCTCACTGCAACCTCCGCCTTCTGCATTCAAGCGGTTCACCTGCCTCAGCCTCCCGAGTAGCTGGGATTACAGGCACCTGCCACCATGCTTGGCTAATTTTTGTATTTTTAGTAGAGATAGGTTTTCACCATGTTGGCTAGGCTGGTGTCGAACTCCTGACCTCAGGTGATCCGCCCGCCTCAGCTTCTCAAAGTGCTGAAATTACAGGCGTGAGCCACTGCCCCGGCCTCTCTGCTTTTTTCATACCACTCGTCACTTTACACAGTAATCTGTAGACATACTGTCCTTCCTTTATTCCTCTGTTTAAGCCAAGCTTTTTCCACTTGATCTTTCTCTGATTCTGTGCAAAACTGGCTTGGAAGTATCTTTTGAGGCTTAGCTCAAATGTTATAGCCTCACCTAGATCTTCCCTATTCTTTAGTTAAAGTAGCACACATCCCCCCTCCCCATCACTTTTCTCTCATTGTCTTGCTTGATAGTCTACACAGCATGTATGGTTCTCTAAAAGAATGATTACCATGCTTTTGTTTTCTTTATGTACATTGCAACTGTTTTGGTGAGAAATATTTTAGTAATAATAATAATGGTGAAGATTTGGTGAGCGTTTGCTATAGGCTAGGCACAGTGTATAGTAAATTATATAATTTAATAGATCATTTTATTTGGAGTATTTCATTCTGTTTAACTGATTATATATTTATATTTTTTGTCTTCCTCTTGTTTTAGGATATCAGCTTCTTGAGAGCAGGGTCCATGTTTGTTGCATTTATATCTCCACCTGTAGAAGATTCTCTGGCATAGGGATTTTTGAGCAGGAAATGTTTATTCAGGAAATGAATGAATCTTAGAAGATTATCATTTGGGAATAGATCTACATGAAAAGAAAGAACAAAGAGTCTCTGTCATTCTTTTCCCAGATATATCCCAGGAGAAAATACCCTCGACTTTTCTTATCTTTAATCTGAGAAGGAAGCAGTTGTTGGAATCTGATTTAGGATTAGCTCTTCCTTCTGTGTGCAGACACAGAACCTGGGATTCATCTGACTATATGGGGAGAGAGGTTCTTGAGGGGCACCTTGATGATAACGAGTCTTTCTAAAGCTTTAAGTTTGGCGTTTGAGGTGGTTGGAAATACCAGGTCTTCCGACTTTTACGTTCTTCGTGCGCACGCTGGTGATGTGCGTATGTGAACCTTTTATTATTATGGACTCAGCCAGCAGTAACCATGGTGAGTAGACCTATCACACAGCATTTTTCTGAGTCAGTTTAAAATGCTGACAATTAAATATACCGTACTCTTTTAAGCAATCCATCAGTCTCTCTTGTTGTCATGGTGACCGGAGTATATTTAGAAATGTGACAAGTACACTGAGTTCAATTGCACTTTTGCCAAAACATAGTTTTGCAGCTAAAATTGAATTTCCTGATTGAAGATCCAAGTGCTGTTAAGGGGGCATGATCGTTTCTATACATTATTCTGGAAGTATAACTTACATTATTCTGTTAAATCCACAGTTACGAGTCTTACCAGGTATTGATAGTTAAAGTGGTGGTATTTAAAGTTGATGAAATAAAGTGAAATAAAAGTGACATGATACTTTTTCTATTGAAAGTGAAACTGGGCCTCACTAATATAACTAGTTTAATGATCAGCTTCTTTATATATTTATAAAGACAGTGTAAGTATGTGCATGTCTGTTCTTCAGAATTATATTTCTAATTTAAAATAATATATCATGGAGCTCCTCCCCTCTTTCCTGCTTGTATTCTATTCTTAGTATTATGAGGGCATTCTTTTTTCATTGGGTCTGACCTCTGTTTGATAAGCATTCTTATTTTTCCTCAACTTCAATTCTTCCAGATTTTAAATGAAGTAAAGAGACACAATGAACATGACTTTTGCCCAAACACAGGAAAAATGAAACTCTTCTCTTTATTCAAGAACGTAGGTTAAGTTCTTATTTTCTTATCATCCTCTGTCCTGTCAACATAGTTCTGAGAATGGTGTTGGGTATAAACTCATCTGACTACATAAAGTTTAGGAATTTATGTAGTGGGTGGTGTCTTGATTACAACGCTGATTTCATTCCTGGCCAAAGACTGATTCTTCTGCTCTTGAGGTGAGAAAAGCCAGTACTCCTGGATACTTTCACTATTTTTATCTCACTGAATGAGTCTGCAACTGGGATAGATTATGAGCCTCTAATACTATATGGTTAGACTACCATCATCTTTTTCATGAACATTGCCAGCAGTGTTTTTTTGGTAAGAGACATCTCAGTTATAATAACAATTTGTAGGATTTATGGAGTGTTTACTATATGCTAGGCACTGTGTATAGTAAGCTCCTTAAGGGATCATTATATTGGATCTACACAATAATCGTATGAGGTAGTTCCCATTGTATTCTTATTTCACGTTAAAGGAACAGGGTTAGGGAGATACTGCCTTTTGAGGAAGCATATAATTTGAGTAGTAGTGGAATCTGAATTCTGATCCAGGTGCCCTAATAACCACTGCCTGTTCCATGGAAGGCACACAGTGAGTATTCTTTTTTACCGACCAGTGGCCTCTTGTATGGTGACGTCATACAGATGTTTCAGTGTTTCCAGAGGCTCTTGGAAGTAGCAGTTATATAAAGATAGACAGGTAGCAGCATCTAAAAGTAGAGATGAGCTACTCTTTATCTTTCCTAATGGTTTAGAGTCAAAGGAGATTAGTGCTAGGGAGAGAGGGAGCATAAGTCCTGTGTAGTTCAGTGGTTTTATCTCTGAACTCCTTTATGCTCTTCAAAATGAGTTTTTGTTTGTGTGTATTATATATAATGATATTTACCATATTCAAAAAAGTGAGAAATGAAACTAGAATTTTAATTAAAAATATTTGTATAAAAATAAATATATTGTGAAAAAATAGTGACAAAAGTGGGAGCTGGATTCTGCATTTAATTTGTTGTGAAATTTTGTTTTGATTGATGTTTATGAAGAAAATTCAGCCTCTCACAGCTATGTCGTTGAAAAGGAAGGATAAAAGTGATTATGGATTTTCTTCTGTGATACTATACCAAAACTTGACAGTGTTGACATTACCTAAAGTTAGTTGTTTCTTATAGGTTAGTTTCAGTGTGGAATGTGAAATCATATTGATGAACTTTTTATACCCTACTGTATTAAAATCCATTGGTCGAATTTTCCCACTTTGATTGAGTCTTCTCCTATGATTTTGTAAAATCACGCATTGGTCATTTAGAAAGTCATTGGTCATTCACTTACTTATTCAGTTCTTGCAAACACTGATACATTTCATTCTATGATATAAAAAGTCATCTTCATTAATATCACTGCTCCTTCATCAAAAAAGTATTTGAAATATTAGAAAGGTGTCAAGTGCACAATAGTAGATGTAAGGTTTTCACAATTCTGATTTTCACTTGAAAACATGAATTTTATTTTTGGCTACAAATACTGTTACTTGTTTTCCTTGAAATGGTAAGCTCTCTTGCTTTATTTTTGAGAAAATCTCTGGCAAAACCCATATTTAAAGAACCATAGTTTGTCAGTCATTGTTTCAAATAAAAAATGATGTTCCATGAAAAAAGTGATGAGTTAGCAGCTGCCAATTTAAGCAGTTCCCCAAAGTGCATTTCTTAGAGACCATCATCGTAGTTTGGTCTTCAGCAGGTGTTTCATGGGTACTTCCCAAAGGTCACACAGAATGTACAAAACATGTGTACTCAAGAATATTAAAATTATGTCTACTTTTTGATTATGCTAACATTTTGTGTGATCTGGTTTCTTTAGTAAAAACTAGTCAGACAGTACTCAAGGACTGAGATTTAATAAGATTGATACTTTTCAATGCATTAAAGAGAGTCCTAAGTGAAACTGGCTCCCTATCCTGCTTAGTGTATGTGTCTTGCAGTGAAATCACTGCCTGGATTCACTTTAAGACTCCAACCGTTTTTTTTACCCATTGCTATGTTTGTACCATTAGTGTAAATTTCAACACAGTGAAAACAGCTTCTTAGTATGATTATGAAAATAATTTTGAACTTGTAGAGTCTTGAAAGGTCTAGGGGACTCCTACACATGTGTGGGTCACACATTAACAGCCACTGATTGAGTCCAGTCCCTTCATTTTACAGGAGAAGAGAGTGGTGGGAAGATGTGCCTAAGATGGCAGCACAAGTTAGTGGCAGAGCTGGGACAAGAACCTAGTTGTTACTTAACTCTTCTTTCTTTTCTTTTGATTTCCTGCTCCAGTTTCAGGAATTTCAAGGTAACTCAAGGAATTCCAAACTTCTTTGTCAGAGATGGTGATGACAAATATGTATAGTTTGTATATCTCTTATCTGAAATGCTTGGGATCAAAAGTGTTTCAGATATCAGATTTTTCCTGGTTTTGGAATATTTTCATTAAACTTACTGATTAACATTCGTGATAAAAAAAATGCAAAACCCAAAATGCTCCAGTGAGCTCTCAGCGTCCTGTCTGTGCTTAAAAACTTTTGGATTTTGGAGCATTTTGAATTTCAGATTTTGGGTTAGGGATACAAAACCTGTATAATTATTGAACTTTTTGGGAATAATTCCATTTAAAAAAAATGTTAAACCTTTTGCATGTTTTCCCTACTCTCCACTCACCACTACTATCTCTTCTGCTTTTCAATGGTAACCACTCATGCCTTTTTAAACAAAACTTATGTTGTATTTGCCAAGACATAGGGGGAGGGAAGTTAAAGGGGCAGTTGACTGTTCATTTTCTGAGTAAGATAGAATTCTAGCTTTGTGGGGAAGGAAGAATCAGTGAGTTTTAGTTGAAGGACCCATGCCATTCTTTGCCTAAATTAAAGTAGTTAAAAGTCACAGAAAATAAAATTGTGCAACCTTTATATCACTCTAACTCCTATTACTGGATAAACTGCGCCCTTGGCCCTCCGATTATTCTCTGTTAAAGTTTCTTGCTCTCCCTCCCCATCTTCGCTTTCTTTCTCCCTGTCTCCTCCTGTTTCCTTCAGGAAAGAGGTTTGCCCAATAAAACTGGCTCTTAACTTTGCTTTTGGTTATGTTGATATTTTATGTGATTTTTTTTCTTCACTAAACAGTAGTCAGTCTATGAGACTGTATTGAAGAATGCTGAGAAGGTCAATAGAAGTGGACTTAGATACTACATGTTCTTTTTATTATCTCTCTTATGTTATAGAGTAGCTTTTTGGGGAGCTAATGTTTGCGGACAATGCTGTGTGTGAACATATATGAGACAATCTGATAAGCTGTGGAAGGAGGCTTGCAAACTTTCAAATGTATTGTGCTTTCATTTTCAAATTAGTTGGATGTTCTTTTGCAAGATCTTGTTTCTTCCTAGTTCTCATCCACCATTCAGTTGCCTTCCCCCATCTATGAGCTTTTTGAGTCAAACTTTATTAGCTTTTTTTTCCTGATTCTGCTTTCATGTCTTTCTTTCTTACCCCAAAGTATGATTTGATTAGACCTCAGGTTGCTCTTGTGAATGAGCTCTTCCTCAATCCTAGGCCTGGCCAGGCATGGTGCCTCATGCTTATAATCCATGCTTATTTATCATAAGCAACATGGTAAAACCTTGTCTCTACAAAAATTAGCTGGGCATGGTGGCCCATGCCTGTAGTCCCAGCTACTCAGGAGGCTGAGGTGGGAATATTGCCTGAGCTCGAGAGGCAGAGATTGCAGTGAGCTGAGATTGTGCTATTGCATTACAGCCTGGGCAACAGAGGGAGATACTGTCTCAAAATAAGTAAGTGAGTAAGTAAGTAAGTAAGTAAATAAATAAATAAATAAATAAATAAGAATCCTAGGCCTTGGTGACTTACTCTTTTTAATTTTTTTTCCCACAAAACTGATGTGTTTTGCCCTTACTTTCACCAGAAAACCATTTAGTCTTCTTATCCTTTCTTCCTTAGACTTCTATATATGTTTTTTTCTAGACATTTATATTAGGCTCACAATTTGCCTAGTGATAGCTAATTGACCTCTTCAAAATGTCTGTTTTCTGTCTCCTTGTTTCAGCTTCTTGAGGATGGTGCTGTCTCATGCTTGGTGTATCATAGGAGCCCCATGGATATGTTGAATAGATTTTGCTCAAGGGTCTCTTCTTTAGAGAGCGTTCTTCGCATTTTTATCTGGCGATCGGAGCTTTTGTGTATCTCCCACTATTGGGCTGCTAAATCTCTAAAACCTAGCATTGCAGTGTCCATCTTTTAATGCAGACTCCCTGCCACTGCCAGGACATCACGTGTCTTCTCTGACAGATGGCTATGTAGCCTCCACTTGAACTTTTGCAGCTCTTTGCAAGGCAATTTGTTCTACTGCTGGACAGCTTCGTGTTTAATGTTCTTCCTTGTATTACACTAAAACTGGATTTCCCATTGTTTTAATCCCCATATTTCTAGCATTGCATAATTTGAAAAAGTATAATATTGCTTACACATGACATGTCCCCAGATACTCAAAGATAGCTTTGATTCCTCTGCCTCCTTTCCTCCTTCAGACCTTCTCTTGCTACCTACATCCCATAGAAGGCTTTGGATGTGCATCCTCTTCGTGCTTTCCCCATTTCTACATCACTTTCTAGATTTTGGTCCTGACATCCAACTCTAAGCGACTCCCTCAACGCCACATTATTTCTCTGATGGTACTAGGAGCAGTATAAGTAAATGATATGTGTGTGGGTCCAAAAGCTGAGATATGAATTCCGGTGCTTATTAGATGTGTGAACTTGATTAGGTTACTTAATCTTTCTAAACCTCGATTTCCCAAGATGCAAAATGAATATAATACTAAATTCCAAGACTATTTTTAAAGATTAAATATATAAAAATGCTTAGCTTAGTTACTAAAGTATATTATTTTAGCTTGATCGATTATTTTGTCTTTTATCTGTCCAACAACTCCTTTTCTTTTTCACACACGTGCACTTGGTTTTAAAAATTATTTCAAGAGTTCTTCCCTCATCCTTTCCTTCTCTCTTGAAATTTTATAATGTGTATACTTTTATAAAAGTTACCATCATATTTAGATTTATTTCCTTTTAAAATTTTGTATCTAGAATTTAACATGATTTTCTTGACAGCTATGTTTTCTTCTATGTGAATTTTCTCAGCTGCTGCCTACATTTCTACTCATGTGTTCAGCCTCTGTTAATCTTCCTGTGAAAATTATGTCTTCAACCTGCCAATGGGTTAATGATGACTGGCTCATTGCACGTCACTCAACTCCTCGCTAAATGCTTCACTTAATCACTCAATAACTTTAAAATCATTTAGTTGTACAATACATTTTAAAGAATTAAATGTTCAATTAATTTCAATTTCACATTTACTAATCCCATCTTACATGACATGCATTAAACTAGGTGTGTGTTATAGTAGTTGCATAGAACATTTTGTTCATTTACTCATTCATTCACTCATTGAATGTTCTTTTGAGCACATACTAAAGACTAGATGCTAGATAGACTTGGGGTTAGGATTCAAGAAGCTGTGTTAGACAAAGGGCCTCTATTCAAGACGCATGATCCACTAAAAGTGATAAAACAATATGGTAATTTTAGTGATCTAGATATAAAACTAGGCATTATGGTAGTTTTAGGAAAGGCTGCTTCATCAAACCTTTTTGCAACAAGAGGAGACACTAAATGTTGAGTAGGGCCTCAGACTCTACTAGAAAGGTAAGACCCATATTAGGACTTAGTTATGTTTGATTATAAGGCCATTTTGTGAGAATCAACCTCCAGGGTCCATGCGTTATGTTTGGCTTCCCACCCACTTCACCCCCCCCCTCCCACCCCAGTTGCATGCATGCCATGTTTTTCCTTCTTCTTTTCAATAAGGAAGCCTCAGAATCAACCGAATAACATAAAGATAGGTGTGGTGACATTACAGGCTCACTTTTGGGATGTCATTATTACATTAACTTTTCTATATTTCCAAGTAAGAATAACAATGTAAGTACATAACAATAATCTCATGATAGTCGAACATATTGCAAAATATTTCTCTATTCATCATTTCCTTTACTTGTAGAAAAGCTTAGTGCTTGTAGGTTTCCTTAAATGAGTATCTTAAGCGCTGTATCTGATCTGATAGATATTAGCACCACAATTGGCACTGAGTAATTATATTTGGAGAATTTGGAAAGAATTTCTTCTCTATGTGTTGTCTGATTTTATTTATATCACAAGTCCGGTCTGCCCATAACTAGATGTCCAGGAATGAGTTCCTTTACTACTCTGTGCCTTAGCTTTGTCGCTTGTCAAATGAGAATATACTAGTAACGGTGTCAATTTTGCCTCACTGAGCTACAGTGAAGAATAAAACCATTTATCTCCGTGAAAGGACAATGCATACGGATGGTAACAATTATAAATATTAAACTAAGCTTTTGAGTGACCAGATTGGCTACTTCTGTTACAGTGAGTTCTGCGTAATTCTTACCTATTGCCCCAGACTTTCTGAGATAGCTTCACATTTTTTTCCTCTCTACCCTAAAGTGCCTGCTTGCAAGCACTATACGCTCAATGAGCATTTGTTGAATGAATTTTTAAAAAGCACTTGCCTTTTTTGCTTTTATTATTATTTTAAGTTAACACATAATTATACATATTTATGGGGTACAGTATGATATTTTGATATATGTATATAATGTGTAATGATCAAATGAAGGTATTTAGCTTATTCGTTGCCTCAAACACTTATTATTTCTCTGTGTTTGGAACATTCAAAAGCCACCTGTTCTAGCTACCTGAAAATATACAATAAATTGTTGGTAATTATAGTCATTCTATAGTGCTGTAGAACACTAGAACTGACTCCTCCTTTGTACTTTTGTATCCATTTACCAACCTTTGACTATCCTTCCCCTCCTGCTACTTTTCTCCACTTCTGGTGATCAGTATTTTACTCTCTATGCGATCAATTTCTTTTAGCTTCCACATATGAGAAAGGACATGTGACATATAACTTTCTATTCCTGGCTTGTTTCACTTAACATAATGTCCTCCAAGCTTATCCATGTTACTGTGAATGATGAGATTTCATTCATTTTTTTATGGCTGAATAGTATTACATTGTAAATATATAACACATTTTCTTTGCCTGTTTATCTGTTGATGGATACTTACGTTAATTCCTTATCTTGGCTGTTGTAATTAGTGCTGCAGTAAACATGGGAATGCAGATATCTTTTTGAAATATTTATTTTTTTTTTCATTTGGATATATGCCCAGTTGTGGCATTGCTGGATCTTATGATATTTCTTTTTTTCTTTCTTTCTTTTTTTTTTTTTTTTTTTTTTTGAGACGGAGTTTCACCGTGTCACCAGGCTGGAGTGCAGTGGCATGATCTTGGCTCACTGCAACCTCCGCCTCCTGGGTTCAAGCGATTCTCCTACCTCAGCCTCCTGAGTAGCTGGGATTACAGATGCACACCACCGTGCCCAGCTAATTTTTGTATTTTTAGTAGAGACAGGGTTTCATCATATTGGCCAGGATGGTCTTCTTCTCTTGACCTCGTGATCCACCCACCTTGGCCTCCCAAAGTGCTGGGATTACAGGTGTGAGCCACCATGCCCGGCCGATATTTCTAATTTTAGTGTTTTGAAGAACTTCTACAATGACTGTACTCACTTATATTCCCACCAACAGTGTATGAGTTCTTTTCTTTGCATTTTTGCCAGAGTTTATTATTATTATTATTGTCTCTGATAATAGCTATTCTAACTTGGGTTAGATGATATCTCATGGTGGCTCCATTTTCTGTATATGGATGTCCAGTTTTCCCAGCCCCATTTATTAAAGAGATTGTTCTTGTTTCCTTTGTTGAAAATCAGTTGGCTGTAAATATGTGGATTTATTTTTGGGTTCTCTGTTCTGTCCCATTGGTGAATATGCCTGTTCAAGAACTATCTTGAATAAAAGTGGTAAAAGTTAGCACCTTGTCTTGTTCCAGAGCTTAAAAGAAACCTTTCAATTTGAATGTGTTCAGTATGTTGATGACTGTGGGTTTATCATGTGAAGTGTTTATTATGCTGAAGTAAGGTATGTTTCTTTTATACCTGACTTGAGATATTGCATCATGAAGGAATGTTGAACTTTATGAAATGCTTTTTCTGCATCTAATGAGATGATCATGGTTTTTGTGCTTTGTTTTGTTGAGGTAATATGTCACATTTATTGATTTACCTATGTTGAACTATCCTTGTATCCCTAGGATAAATCCCACTTGATCATGGTAAATGCTCCTTTAAATGTATTGCTGGATTCAGTTTGCTAGTATTTTGTTGAGGATTTTTGCACCTATGTTCATCAGAGTTCCTGGCCTATAATTTTCTTTTTACATGTTTGTCCTTGTCTGGTTTTGTTATCAGGGTAAGAATGCATTCATGAAATTCTTTATCTTTGAGATTTATTCTTTTTTATTATTTCTATCTTTGTTGAATTTCTTCTTCATATTTTGAATTGTTTTCCTGATTTAGTGAAATTGTCTATCTGTATTTTCTTGTATCTCATTGAGTTTCCTTAAGATCATTATTTTGAATTCCTTTTCTGGCATTTTATTGATTGTTTTTGTTGGAGTCTGAAACTAAAGAGCTACATTCCTTTGGTGGTGTCATATTTTATTGCTTTTTCATGTTTCTTGTGTCCGTGAGTTGATGTCTGTGCATCCGGTGGAAAAATTACCTCTCTATACAAACTTTCTAGAGTGGTTTTCATAAAAAAATACTTTCGCTTGCAATTAGCGTTGGTTTTACAGTTGGGAGGGGTGTGATGACTTTGTTTCTGAATAGATGCAGTGATATGGTCTTCATGCAGCTTCTAAAGCTGTGTTCAATGTCAGCAATAACTGTGGGCACCTCAGTAGCTTAAGTTGTAGAAATTTGTGGCAGTGATGGTGGTGGCATAGATTATTAATGTCCTCAGTGTCAAGAGCTTTTGAGATTCTCCAATTTTTTTTTTTTTTTTCATAATGGGGAGATTTAGCCAAGGGGACTGCTCTTCATGTCAGATATGACATGACCAACAAGCACATGCAGTGGTGCTGAGTTCTAGGTGCAGGTGCTTGAAGTGGTTGTGGGACCAGAGTCTTATGCCCAGGATCTTGCCAACCTATTGTGACACCTGGGTCTTGGGTTACAGGTTCGCTGTCTGTGCTAGGGTTGGATGTAGGCTTCCCACAGAGCCAGGATTTGTGACTCTGAGACGCTACTCTACAAGCTCAGTCCCAGCTGTGAGTGGCTCAACTCCAGGAAAGAAGGAGTGCAGGGAAGTTTGGACCCAGAGAGCAGGATGTGCTCTAATTTTGTAACATGAAGCAGTAGGGGCTCAGTGGCAACTTGAATCCCAGGGGATGAGGCACCATGTAGTAGTGATTCTTGACCCTTGGATGTTGGGACTCAGCAGTACCTTAGACTCTGTAAGACTATATGCAGCAACAGTACCCAGAATGGCAACATACAGCTGTTACTTGTGCCCTGAGTGGGGGCAGGGTACAGCATAGTGATGGCTGTACTCCACAGGGAGAGGGATGTCTTAGCAGCTCTGACTCTAAGCAGGTAGACCAGCTCCAGGAAAATAGCATATTAGAGTTGTTTGCCCTGTAGGGTGGAGTGTCTCAGATCAGCCAGCCACTACTCTGTTTTCTTAGGATGTGGGTTATCACATCAGCTCAGCCTTGGGATGTACAGCTGCTCAGCTGAGTGATGGCACCAATTCACCAGGGGGCAATGTGCCACTTCAGCTCAGGCCTGGGGGACATGACTTTTCTAGGCAGCCCAGGTACGGTATCATTTCCCTGGGATGAAGGGTGCTACTTCAGATTAAGTACTGGGGTGTGTGACTGCTCTGAGTGGCCAAGGTACTGTTTTCCCAGGAGGCAGGGTACTGCTTCAGCACTGGCCTGAGGGTCAGGGTGAAAGGTAGATGAAGTGACTCTACCTTCACATGGGCCCATGGGGAAGAGCGGGACAGTTGCTGGCAGCTCAGCTTGGGGATGTTGGGCCACTGGGTTGGGGTTGGTTCAACAGTGACTTAGCCTCAGTGATGAAGGAGTGTCATAGCTATGCACTCCCAGAGCAAGACACACTCCAGCCAAAGTTCCAGTTCCAAGATGGCATAGTGTAGTAGCTGCACAGGCCACAGATGGCAGGGCACATTGGTTGCTCTTTTTCTTGGGGGAGCACGGCTGTGTGAACTTCGGGCAGGTCCCTCAGCTGGGACTTAGCTCCTGTGAGGACTACATGAGACTTCATGGGTGAGGTCTGTAGCTGTTCAAGGTGTGGATGGGGCTTGCTGGGATCCTCTTGCTTACCACTCTACCCCAGAGAGAAGTTCCTCCCTGTTCCCAGCTGATCCCAAGTGGGTGATGGGTGGTAAAGACCAGGTGTTTTGTTTCTATTCTCTATGTGGTTATTCTGAGTTTCTTGTTCTCCAGGGTTTCTGTTACTTCTCTGATGCAGTCTGGTACTCTGTCTTAGTTATTATTTTTTCTCCTTTTGTTTTTAGGTTTTTTTTTTTTTTTTTCTATATAGTGATGGGGTTTCCCTATGTTGCCCAGGCTGCTCTCGGACTCCAGAGCTCAAAACAAAACAAAACAAAACTCACCTTGGCCTCCCAGAGTGCTGGGACTACAGGCACGAACCATCGCACCTGGCCCAGTTATTTTTGCTAAAGTTTAGTTGTTGATTGTTGTTGTGGCTGTCTTTGTGAAGGAGACGAGAGCTAGGGGCTTCTGGTTGGCCATGCTACTGATGTCACTTTTAAAGTCCTTATCTTTAAAAGTGCTGGGGGTTTGTAAGCTACTTATATTTCTGCTAGAAATTCCTAAAGTCTCTCATTTTATTTCTAGATTATATATTCCATTGATAGAGCCCTTATAAATATAACATTAAGAAGTTGAGCATTACCTTTAGGCCAAAGCAATTTACTTTTAAAAAATCTGATTAATTTCAACACAATCAACCAGATGTCAGAAGATTTCAGTGCCTCTGATAGATGCTGACAGGTGAGGAAATTAAAATCAGAGAGGGAAGCAATTAAATCCTGGCAAACATTACTTTAATGAGACAACCAAATCATAAGCTATGGAATATCTTGTATTCTTGATAAGTATCATAGGGTGGCCTGAGAGTGCACTTTAAATTGTATGTGGTATTTGATGATTGGAATGCAGGGCCATATTTGTCATCTAATTCCTTTGGCCTGATTTAACATTTCAGTTGCTTCTAGGGACAGACTTCTATGTTTAAAACATTGTTTTATTTTAATAAATGTTAGCATAAGTAATCCTTTTCCTGCTACCTCTGTTGCCACATGAAACTTATGAAAATGACCAAATTATTATTGGCCTTTTCACAGTGGTTTTGGAATAACCATAGTCAAGAACTGTGAAAAGAGAAACACAGAATGTGTATTTTATGCAACTTCTAATCAAAAGATTTGATAATTACACACTAAAACCAGAACCCAGTTCCTCAATCCCCATTTTATTATTCTTTTCAATATGATGCTCCCTATTCAGAATGAATATTTGAGACACCAGAGCTAAAGAGGTGCCAGTTTATTGACTTAGTGGGAGTTTTTATAAGATACTGTCATATTGCTTATTTGTACTAAAGCACTTACAAAAATATCAAGTATTTTGAGTTAGCTTTATACTGGTTCAATACCGTAGAATTTTTGTTCATAATACTGAGACAGTCATCTTAGGGATGGTTACATTTTGTTGTGGGGTGTGGTGTTAAATTCAAAGGACACCATGGTTTGTGAAAAACCCATTGCAACTGATCTCTGCACTTTTCATTTCCCATGTCATTCCATTTTCTTCTGCTTTTCCTTACCCCTGTCGTTTTCTTGCTTCTCTCTCTTTATTATCTTACCTTCATTTACTCCATCCTGTTTTTCTCCAAAATACAGTTGCTTCTGAAAAATTGCTTCTGAGGGTGAGCATAGTTTTAAGAGGAGAGAGGACGAATGGTTTGACAAAGGATGCAGACATGTCAGGTTCTGGGTCAGCAGTTAGTTATAAAATACACAGAGGCAGCCAAGGATAACTAGCTTCATTACTGAAAGGCTAGAGTGGGATTTGTCAGTTGTCCCAGATGTCTGTATGGAATTATGGAAAACTCCCTTGCATTATGAAATACTCAGGAGCTACTCAGGACACATGCCACTCAATCCACGTGAAGAGGGCTGGTGAACTTCTTAGCTAGAAAGACTTCAGCTTTCCTGTTGCTTAAAATGAGACTTATTGGTGAAAGATTTGTATTAGTCCATTCTCACGCTGCTATAAAGAACTGCCAGAGACCACATAACTTATAAAGAAAGAGGTTTAATTGACTCACAGTTCCACATTGCTGGGGAGGCCTCAGGAAACTTATAATCATGGCAAAAGGTAAAGGAGGAACAGGCAGCTTCTTCACAGGGTGGCAAGAAAGAGTGAGTGCAAGCAGGAGAAATGCCAGATGCTTATAAATCTATCAGATCTCGTGAGACTCACTTACTATCATGAGAACAGCATGGGGGAAATTGCCCCCATGATCGGATTACTTCCACCTGGTATCACCCTTGACTCATGGGGACACCCTTGATTCAAGATGACATTTTCGGTGTGGACACAGTCAAATTGCATCAGACTCTTCACAAAACCTCACTGGTACAGACTTGCATATATGACTGTGCTTCAACACTTTGCCCAGGGATGTTGCATCTTGAAACTTTCCTGGTGAGATCTGAGAAAGAGTTTATGGTAACACTGCATCGAACACTCCTTTTGCCTTAGCTTAGTAATGTGTCACCTTCTGGTTAGACCACAGATGTGAAGTCTACTCTTTCTCCTTACACTTGCTAGTAAAGCACAACTTAGAACTAAGTGTGCTTTAGTGCTTTGACAATGAAATTTTCTGTGCTATGCACTCAGTTTCCCTTTCCTGAAGTTATTTAGTTACCCTCTTCAAATAGCACACTACCAATTGGGAGGCTATACCATGTAGTAGAAGGGTGCTTACTGATTTTGGTATCAAGGTACAGTGTTACATTTTTATCTGCTCCATGTTAACCATGTGATCGTTGAAGTTTGGTTTCTGTATTGGTAAAATTTGGGTAATAAGGTCTCACTGGAGTTATAAAGGGGATGGTTTAAGACATAATGGTCATTGTGATTTTTCAAGCTATAAAATAAAGCATGATGTTAAAAGATGAATCATGTTTTCAGTTGGTGGCAGATGACAAGTTTCTTGCAGGGCATCTGATCTGATCAATCATGCCTTTCTTTTTTTTTTTTTTTTTTGTTTTTTTTTTTTTTTTTTTTTTTTGAGCCTTTTATTTTAAGCTTCAGCGGATATAATTGCAGCGATCCATGTTCTTTTTCTCAAACCTGATTTGAGTCCTTTATGTAAACGGGACATTTTATCAAAACTCTCCTTAGAAGTCTTCTCAATAAATCTATCCATTCTATTAAAACAAATTTGCTTTGTTCTTAGAGTCTACTGGAAACTCCAACTCTCTGAACCCAGGGCATGATTATAGGCACAAAGTTGAAAATGATGTGTGATTCATCAGCAGGTCTTTCAACTAAAGCAGTATCTGTTTTGCTTTTGAGGGGTCAAGGAAACATTTGATGTTAAAATCTTAAAAGTTTTTGGGCTGTCTCTTCTTAGATGAGGTCATGTGAGGGTGACATAGATTAATATTGCAGTATTTTAAAATTAGGAGACATAAGTCAAAGAAATATTCCAGCCAGAGATATTCTCTTGCCTCACGTGCTTATAATGTTATCTTTTGATCATATGAATATGAATTTATGGGAAGAAATGTTATCGCTGTTCTCTATAACCATATGTATGGAATAATGGAGAGAAATCTGATTTAAAAAGTTTAAGGGCAGCTTTAGCTATGGAGTATATATCATAATCTACATGTACATATGAAGAAATTGACACTCATAGAGTTTAAATAACTTGCCTAAGGGCACTGGTAAAAGGAAATCTGACTGGCTCGAAATCCTATGTACTTTTCCCATTTCCTTATTTCAATCAAATAGCTGGTTTTATTTTATTTTCTCTCTTCACCAAGCCTTGTGAATTAAGACAATGAGTTATTGTTTGTCCTTGTCTTTCCCCAGCCTAATAACCCAGGAAAAACTAAAGTAGAAAGGAAGGATTACTGGACCAGCAGGCACAGCCTTTGGCTCCAAATTCATGCCTTGTCAGATACTAAACTTTATAATCTTGGGCGAATTACTTTCTTTTTGTGAACTTCAGTTTCTACTTCTGTAAAATGTGGACAATAATGTTCATTTTATATGGTTTCTGTGAAGTTAATCATGAGGACGGTGTTAGTTCCCTTCTCAACCTTTCTGTCCCTCTTCGAGCTTCTGTTTCCTTACCTATGAAGTGAGTAGAATCATCCCTTCCTGCTTCTTCATCGGGTTCCTGTGGGGTGAAATGAATGTGAAAATGTTTTGTGAAACAAGAAACCATTATGTAGATATAAGAGGTTATGACTATTAATGAATAAATATAGGCTTGGTGTCTGGAAGTAATTTTTACTTATTTCATTTGCAGATACTTGCATTGCAGTTGGCTGAACCTTGTGTCCATTGTCCATTCCAGGAGCCAACTATCTAAGGTAACGGAGGAGGCATGTCTTCATGTCTGTGAAATACTAATAGGCATCTGACCCAGTAATGCTGATTTTAGAAGAAATACAAAGAATAGAAGAAATACAAAGGTACTTTATGAGGAAAAGAACTGAAAAATGGCCAAGACAGTGAGCTGACCTCTCTTTTATTTTTGTCTTTTTAATTTATTTATTTTTTCCCTTTTAATTCGTAACCCTTCAGGTTTAATACTAAAACCAAAAATCTGGGCCACACAGATGATTCAGATTTAATGTGTATGTATTTAAGTGTCCATAAAATGCAATGGAGTAGAATGTTCTTACCCATTATTTTATTGTATCCTCAACTAGTATGTGGCAGGAGCACTTTTTACCTGGTTTCCTAACCCTTGATTGAGTGCATTTTTCACTACACTATGCTGCCAGTGTTACCTGGCTCTGAAGGGGCCAAATATTTCTGGCTGGGTCAGTCACTGTCTCTTAGCTGCCAAACAAAATCATTTCAAAAAGCTAGAATCTAAAGCCGCAACAGAAAAATCCTAAGAACACAGAAAATTGAGTTAGTCTTTTGAAACCTTGGATCCATTGTATCTGAATGCCACTCTCCTGGGGGACTGTTGGGAAGGACACCAATCCTTGGCAGAAGAATACATTTGTCTTGAGTTTGCCAAGAAGATGGAGGCCAATGGAAAAAATTTTTTAAAGGAATCATCATAGTTGTAAAATCTACCAGATGCAGTTTTTCTCCTGTAGTTAATCTGCTGAATCTGTACTTCTTAAAGAGCTCTACTGTGTTTTATGTAATGTTTCAGAACTTAGCCAAAAAGAGGTGAAGTAGACAATATGTAGAATAGTAACTTTGTAGAAGATTTGATATCATTACTTGAAGTACTATATACCTGTGTTCTGCTGAATATTTTGTTACTTCCTTTGCTATATGATATCTATGACCTTGAACTGCAGCTGTGACTTTAGTCGCATAGACCTTTCAGAAAAATCAAGTTGGTTGGTATTGCCCCAAATTTGTAGGACTTAGACAATTTAGAATTGGGAGGAAATTAAGGTGTTAGATTTACATGATTTTCGAAGCTAATAAGAATACATGCACAAAAAAGGTAGATTATGTATGGACTATGAAATTTCTATCATTAAATCAAACATAACAGCCACTTAAGTTATTCTCATTCCTACAAAAAAGAACATTGTTTTTATTTTTTTATTATTTATTCATGTTTCAAGTGGAATATAAGCTAGTTTACCCAAGAAGTTTTCTCTTTATTTGTTTTATATTATTTTACTTTAAGTTATAGGATACATGTGCAGAATGTGCAGGATTGTTACATAGGTATACATGTGCCGTGGTGGTTTGCTGCACCTATAAACCCGTCATCCAGGTTTTAAGCCCTGCATGCATTAGGTATTTGTCCTAATGCTTTTCCTCCCTTCCTACCCCTCAACAGGCCCCAAAGTGTGATGTTCCCCTCCCTGTGTCCATGTTCTCGTTCAGCTCCCACTTATGAGTGAGAACATGCGGTGTTTGGAAGCCATCGTTCTCAGCAAACTAACACAGAAACAGAGAAGGTTGTTTTAAAAAAGGTAGTAGCGAAAAATGTAAGAATGGCTACTGTCCACCTTTTGTTTCTTGTCTAGTCCACAAAATAACCCTGCAGAAGCTTATGTCTAATGTTTTATTTTTATAGATAAATATATCAGAAAAGAATGTACTGTAGATACCTACTGTCATAGTTTTTGACAGCTCTGTGAGGCAGAGATCTAACTTGTTCGTTTAGAAACTGCAGTTATCACACTAACCTTCCCTCCAATGCTAATTGTTAAATATTAATAGAATAAGCTTTGAAAAGTAGTTAACTGTACCCCCTGTCCCGACAGAAACCCATCTTGAAACTATCAAGGGGAGTTTTAATCAAGCCCTGAAAGGTTATAAAAATTACTCTCAAGAAAGAGGAATTTTCTCTCTTTCTCTTTTTGTTATGTTTTGGAGGTGGGGAATGGTGGAGAGGGAATAATAGAAACCTCTCAAGTAACCTTTGGGAGGTTTGGCCTAAAGGAGAAGTAAATATTCTGGGAGCATGCTGTAGAAATTTACAATAATCTCGTGGTAATAATTGGTATGAGTGGCAGTAATGAAGAAAGAATAACAGTTTCAATAAATAATTAGACTTGACAGTAAATGTGTCAACAGGTACCCACTTAATGAGTGTAATCATTGTTTTTCCCTGCTCTCAACGTTGATCCACTGACTGCGGTGTGTTCTCTGTCCCATTTCCAAACCAAATCTATTTAAAGCTGCACTCCATGGAATCTGAAACAGTATACCCTGTTTACTATTTAGAGCTGATACCTCATGTTCTTTAATAGGCAAGTTCTGTGCTTGAACGAGAACAGGCTTCTGGCCTCTTGTAGACGGTTGATTATCCCTGTTTTCCACAGGGTGATTCATTAGCAAGGATGAATAATACCCAATTAAATCTCATGCACTTGTCTATATTGCCAGAGTGAACTGTTTAGTATAATTTGGTGGAAACAGTCCTAGTCTGCTTTAAATACCATTTTTTGAAGTGGAGGTAGAGGCAATAGTTATAAGTTAAATTATTTTGTAATAACCTGAATCGAATCACATTGTTTTTGGGAGCAAAGCAATGTGTTGTATGTTATGTTCACCAGAAGCCATGAGAATCCTTTTCTAATCCCAGCTGTAATGTCACCTGGGCAAGTCACCTTCCCTCTATGAGGTCTGTTTCATCATCTAATGACAAAGTTGGACCAGTTGATCATGGCATTACTTCTGGTTAAATGTTCTCTTACATATGTTTTTATTTCCTAGCCGGTCCCTTCTCTCTCCTGGTGCCGTGTTTCCAAAATCACAGGACAGTCCTATGACTCTACTGCACAGCCACTGTGGGAAAACAGTTATTCTTCTGTTTAGCCTTTGCTTCTTTTACATACCAGAAATGCAGTTAATGACTTGCATTATGTATACTGTAAGAATGGGCATTTATACACCGGTAGCGGTAGTCCCTTACCCCAGCAACTTGCAATTCCTTGTTAGGGAAGAAAAGCCGTCTTCCCCCACGTTTCTTTACTCTGTGACATTGTTCCCTGATCGGGGTCTTATGAGAGGATCTGGTAAACTTCCCCCCTATTAAGACTGTTAGGAAGAGGTGGATGCTTCTTCCATTATTTGCTTTTTCCAGAGCAAATCATTGGATCTGTAAAGGAGATCAGAATGTCACAGCCAGAGGGGACTTTACAAAATAATTTAAACAAATTCTTTCATTTCACAGATGGAGATTTTAGTGTCTGGGAGGGAATCTGACTTGTCTAAAGCATTGTTGACTAATCTCGGACTAGAATTCTTCTGACTCCATACTTGTATCTTTAAGTAGAGAAATCTTTTTCTATAAAGTCTCCTTTCGCTTCCTAGTTCTTAAAAGGTCATTATTTTCAGGCAAAACCAATTTCATTTTCACCATGGGGATGTGAGATGTCCTTAAAACATAAATGGACTCCAGGTATCTTCATTAATTTCATGAAGATGTGGCACAGAGGGTTCCGGCTAGCTTCTGCTCTCCGTGTTTATTAAAAGACTGTGGATTCCCTTGCAGTTCTTCCTGTAAGAGGTTGTTTGCTGCTGACATCATCACTCTCCTCCACCCTCCTCCTGCCCTTTTCTGAACCAGTGAATTAAAGGAATCTGAGAATGATCTCCTAGCTGGCTGTTTACTGAACATTGTTGGGGAACATTAAAAAAGATAAGACAGATGAGGGATTTAATAAGCAAGAGGACAGAAGAATAATAGCCAACACAATGAAGTCTAGTTGAAGGCCTGCAATTCCCAATTGCTGCACTACACAGCATTAATAGCAGAGTCTCTCACCCTTTCAGACCCTTCTCTCATTTCAGACCCTTCTGCCTTATTCTTGTAGGAATGGGCTGGGACTGAGAAACAGCTAGTATAATCATTGCCAAAATGAAACTCATATGTACATGGGGACTTCCAGGTCTGGAGAAGAGTGTAGTAATTGTTACCCATCTGATAGAAGATTACTTAGAGAACATTGGACCTAAGTACTTACCTTGAACCTCACAGTACAGAGGTTCGGAGAGTAGAAATCGGTTGACTGAGTCTGAGGTTCAAATCCTGGCTCTAATTAATTTGCTATGAGTTTAGTGAGTGCCTAACTTTCCTCTGAGCTGCACTTTCTCCATCTGTGAGATGGGAGGAGGAGGGTGGCATAGATGATGTCAAAGGAACCCCAACTCTGATTTTCATGAGTCTCAGATTTGCCCAAGGACTGGTAGTGAATTTGTAGCCAAGCCAGGTCTTGAATTCACAGCCCCGTTTTCTGGTTTGAGATGGTCATCATTATATCATTATAATTTCCACTACCCATACTTTCTAAGCAGTATGTTTGCAGCTTTCAGCCTTGTTTTATTAAATCTACTTTTTCTCTTTTATTTGACAGTCCCTTTCTGTCCAGGGGCTTGCTTAAAGTAGTAATTTTTTTTTTTTTTTTTTTTTTTTTTTGAGACAGAGTCTTGCTCTGTCACTCAGGCTGGAGTTCAGTGGCAAGATCTTGGTTCACTGAAGCCTCCGCCTCCCAGGTTCAAGCAATTCTCCGTCTCAGCCTCCCAATTAGCTGAGACTATAGTTGCACACAACCAGCTCCGGCTAATTTTTGAAAATTTTTTAGTAGAGACGGGGTTTCACCATATTGGTCAGACTGGTTTCGAACTCCTGACCTCACGAGTCCACCCGCCTCAGCCTACCAAAGTGTTGGGATTATAGGTGTGAGCCACCACACCTGGCCTAAAGTAGTAGTTCTTAATGTACGTGTGTGTATGTGTGTGCGCACTTGTATACACATGAGTCTGTGTTTGGGGCAGACGTGAGGATTATGGAATTTTCAGAAACTCAGATGAATTTATGAAAGAGTTGGAAAATGCAGAACTTCAGAAAATGCTATCAACAAGTTTAGGAGGTTTGTAGATGCTCTGAAGGCCATCCATGAGTTAAACAAAAGTTTTTATTTTATGTGGGAAGTATGAGATGACATTTGAGTGACATACATTTCCTTTTGCTGTTGGATTTTCCCCATAGATCACCTGTTGTTGTACTGTGAGTGTTAGGCTTATTTTGTAGCATGACTCTTGGCGTGTATATGTCTCAAAACTATTGAGTGATATTTTATTTTATTTATTTTATTTATTTTTATTTTTTGTTTTTGAGGCAGAGTCTCGCTCTGTCGCCCGGGCTGGAGTGCAGTGGCCGGATCTCAGCTCACTGCAAGCTCCGCCTCCCGGGTTTACGCCATTCTCCTGCCTCAGCCTCCCGAGTAGCTGGGACTACAGGCGCCCGCCACCTCGCCCAGCTAGTTTTTGTATTTTTAGTAGAGACGAGGTTTCACCGTGTTAGCCAGGGGATGGTCTCGATCTCCTGACCTCGTGATCCACCCATCTCGGCCTCCCAAAGTGCTGGGATTACAGGCTTGAGCCACCGTGCCCGGCCTGAGTGATATTTTAATATCGAAACTCTTGTTCTACTTCATTCATTCATGCATTCAAATTCAATTTTAATCCAGAGTGTGCTAAATGCTAGACATCTCAATACATTATTATATATAATCCTATAAAATAGAAAATTGTTTTTCCCACTTGTAGGTGCTCAGAGAGGTTGAGTAATTTGCACAAAGTTTTACAGCTAATAAATATAAAGTCTTGATTTAAATCCATATTTACTCCAAAATATGTGAATACCTCCAGAGATAACATTGAAGGCAAATAGAGACAATGATGCAAGTTCATAGACCATGAACATTTCTGGCAGAAAATGGTAGATGGGCCCCAGAGGAATACAGAGAATGTGTACTATGGGATTTTAGGAAGGGACAAGATCATACATTGTGAATCACTTTGTATTATAATTTATTACATGTTTATCTGGCTCCTTAAGAAAGAATTTAAAAAGTTAGATAATCATAGGAAACACATTATGCATAACTCAGTTTTTTTNCTCGATCTCCTGACCTCGTGATCCACCCATCTCGGCCTCCCAAAGTGCTGGGATTACAGGCTTGAGCCACCGTGCCCGGCCTGAGTGATATTTTAATATCGAAACTCTTGTTCTACTTCATTCATTCATGCATTCAAATTCAATTTTAATCCAGAGTGTGCTAAATGCTAGACATCTCAATACATTATTATATATAATCCTATAAAATAGAAAATTGTTTTCCCACTTGTAGGTGCTCAGAGAGGTTGAGTAATTTGCACAAAGTTTTACAGCTAATAAATATAAAGTCTTGATTTAAATCCATATTTACTCCAAAATATGTGAATACCTCCAGAGATAACATTGAAGGCAAATAGAGACAATGATGCAAGTTCATAGACCATGAACATTTCTGGCAGAAAATGGTAGATGGGCCCCAGAGGAATACAGAGAATGTGTACTATGGGATTTTAGGAAGGGACAAGATCATACATTGTGAATCACTTTGTATTATAATTTATTACATGTTTATCTGGCTCCTTAAGAAAGAATTTAAAAAGTTAGATAATCATAGGAAACACATTATGCATAACTCAGTTTTTTTCTTGTTCTTCAAACTTCTGTCAGGTTAGTGCTCTCAATATCTTTATTTGGTAAGTGAGATGAGGAGACGGAGAGTAGTTAGGGTCATAGTGCCCTGATCATATTGAGTTTTCAACTCAATTGAAATTTCAGTGCTTTGGGGCATTTGTTTTGTTTCCCTCCCCCTGACCCGCCCCCCATTATATTGAGCATGAGACTTTTCACAGAGATAACTTCTGACCATGCACAGATCAGCACAAATGCACATGTGAGCAGCTAGAATCTGGATGCTGCCAAGTTGTAATAACTGCCACATGTGTGAAGCTAAAACTTAGCGCCTGATGACCCACTGTGAGTGCGTGTGGGGGCCAGAAGAGTGAAAGGCAGTGTCAGAGATGGAAGAGGCCTTGGAGTTTGTCCATGGCAGTACCTTCACCTTGCAGATGCAGAAATGGAGGCGGCTAGAACGGGCAAGACTTAGTAAAATTCACACAGCAAGTTAATGGCTTCCTGAGAATAATGGCAAAACAAGAACGAGGCTTTGTATCAGCAATCTACAGTAGTATCTACTTTTATTTCCTACCTTTCCATTGGCATATCCTCATACTGATAGGCTTGACAGGCAGATAAACCTGTATTTGGAAGTCAGTATGATTAGTTGTGTGGCCTTGGATAAGTTACTTGATATACTTGGGTCTCAGGTTTGTTGTCTATAGTAGAAACCATACACTTTTTTTTTTTGAGATGGAGTTTTGCTCTTATTGCTTAGACTGGAGTGCAACGGCGTGATCTTGGCTCACTGCAACCTCCACGTCCTGGGTTCAAGCGATTCTCCTGCCTTAGCTAGTAGCTGAGATTACAGGCATGTGCCACCACACCCGGCTAATTTTTTGTATTTTTAGTAGAGATGAGGTTTCACCATGTTAGCCAGGCTGGTCTCTCGAACTCCTGACCTCAGGTGATCCACCTGCCTCGGCCTCCCAAAGTGCTGGAATTATAGGCGTAAGCCACTGTGCCTGGCTGAAACCATATCCTTTTAACAATACTATACCAGTGTGCTCTTCAATATACAGAAATATTATCACCCATCTGATTAATAATCCTTATCACAGCCCACTGAGACAGGCCCAGATGTTCTGCTTTTCAAGATTCTATTTCCTAACTTCATCTTGATACTTGTAAGGCTCTTGCTTCTCAAAGTTTGGTCTGAGGACCAGAAGCATCAGCATTACCTGGGAGTTTGTTAGAAATGCAAATCTCAGATCACACTCCAGAACTTCTGAATCAGAATCTCTATTTTAACAAGATCCCCAGGTAGTTCATATGCTCATTAGTGTTTGAGAAACATTCATTTAGGCCCTTGCCCTATTTCAAGGCTATTGCCGTGGCTTGCTGACAATGACTGGCACGCTGCCAGCATTCTTGGGGCATGTTGTACCATGCCTTGAGATAGCGGGGTCCGGGGGGTGAGGATGCTGTGAAGTCACTCCTTGGGAATAATGGAAGACTAGGTTGAAGGGATCCAGCAGGCTTTATCTTTTTAACACCCTTCATTTCCTTAGAAGTTACTATTCAGAAGGGGTCAAACTGGGATTGGATTCTAAGTCTTTCTGATCTAAAATCCATGTTCTTTTCATTAAACTACAATGTCTCAGTCGAGAGGAATGTTGGGTTGTGGGTGATAACTGTTCATTCCCTGTAGTGTGAATATTTCCACACTGGCTGCTTTACCCTATTACTCAATTCCTAGAGGGGAAGAATTAAAAAAAAAAAAATTAAAAGCCTGAGTTGAAAGCCAGGATCCTGCAGCTTAATCAGTTATTTTGCTTTTAATGAGGGTGACTATTGTGAAATAAGTAATTATTAATTACTCAAAACTAATGAAATATTTTAGTTTCCTTGCTAAAAAAGCATATGGATGCTAAACGAAAGCATATGGGTGCTTTTCGGAAGCATATTGGTGAATGGACAAATTGCAGCGGTGCCAATATGCCTTTGCTGTCTGGCTGGGGCCATCGCGACGTGTGCTGGCATCTGAGTCCTCGTGTGTTTAAAGGGATTTTTTAAAATTCCCATTTGATATGTACCTTGGATTGCCTCTGGAGTCACACAGCGCTGTCTCATCAATCTTTCTGCCATGCTTTCACTCAGACATTACTGGCTGAGTATAAACTCAGTATAAACCTTTGCTGTAAGTAGCTTCTGTGGCTCGTTCTTTCCAGATGCCTCCTGTCCTCTGTAGTAGATTGAATGGGCCTGCCCCACTGATGGCAGGTATTGAGACTGTCTATACAACATTTTACCACAGTGGTAAAAGCAGTAGCTTAAAAGGTGGCAGCACTGAGACCTGTGAGCTCCATCAGGGACTCTGTATGAGGCCCTCGGCCAGCTGTTGAATTGCTGCACTGCAGATTTCTTACTTGTAAAACTGGAATGATAATACCAGTGCTCCTGAGCTCACAAGCATGGCTGTTCATCCAATTTGCTGTCCATGCCCTTTGCTCTTCCTCTCCTTTCCTTTATGCCTCTTCTCCTTTGCTGCATGTTCAGCTGGTCTAGTATAAAGCTTGATGGATTTGGAGGTGGCTGAAACCATTTTGCTTGCTCTGGGGATTGCACACTTCTAGGCTTGTCAGAGGCAGGCAACATGGCATGTTTTAGAAGATACTTGGCTGAGTGTCCACGAACGGTGGCTCTCAGACCAATGTGACTTAGTAATCATTTACTGAACACCTATAAGCAAGGTAGGTTGCTAAGAAATTGAAGGAGGGAGCTGACAGGTCTGCGGAGGTGAGTTTGATTCAGGGCCAGTCAAGACTTGGTGTGATGTGTGAGCTCAGTAATTATACTTTGGGAGAGACAGAATTTGGAAAACTCTTCCCTATTGGAGGTTTCTTTTAGAACTAGGGACAAGAGTTGGCTTTGAAAGATAAATAATTGGACTTTGATAAGATATTACAAGGATTTGAAGAGTAAGTCTCTGGTAGGCAAAAACCAGCTTGCAGCACAACTCAGAAGCAGGTAAATATCAGGCATGTCTGAAGAACTGGGCATCAATCACAGACATGTGTAGTTGAGAGAAATCATTTCCTTTTGGTGAACCCTAGGCTCTATCTGCAAAATGTGAGCTTTGAACAAGATAGTTCTCAAGAAACCTCAAGAACTCTAGCTGAAATTCTACAAAGTCTTTTGTCACACAGCCAGGTTATCCACTTAGCAAAATCCTGGCACTAGAATAGCAGCAGTGGAGGAAGACCTGGGACCCAGGTTTCCTGAACCTATTTTATATTCTTCTTACTATCCACAGAGCATTATGATGAAGATAGGTGAGGTGGACATTATTGTTCTAGTTTTTAATGTATGAACCATAGGATGTTAGGGAATCTAAGACATAAAACAAATAAGAGATTTAACTATCCCAGATATTGATCACCCGTCCACCACAGAGGGCCAGCTCTTATAAGACACACCCCCTGCCATTTTGCCTGTGTGGGTCTTGCTTTCCTGCCTGAGGAAGCAGCATGTGCCCCTTCTCCCACACAAGTCATCCCTGTCCGCTCCTTGGCTCTGGAATTCAGTCTTAGCAATGGACTTTGTTTTATAATTAAACTTTATTTTGTATTGCCATCTTTCCATGTTTTCACCCCCATCTCATCTCTAATATATATCTTAAGGGCTTTGAATTTAAAGATTACTTACTGCTTCTCTGAGTTCCCTGTAGCTTCTGGCATAGGGCCCCAGACGTAGTGCTCAGTAGAGAAGCATATGACTATGTTCTCCAGTAGTTTTTCTCTCTGCCTATTGCTTGTTTCTGAGATGGAGATGAGACTTACAGGCTTAAAGGATTTCTAAACTGGAAAGGAAGTTGAAACCTATCTAGTCCAGCTCCCCCACCCCAGGAAGAAATGACTTACTTAAATTTGCCTGCATAGTGAGTGGCAGTTCTGCAAATCGTGCCCACATCTCACCAAGCACTGGAGAGATGGTTGGCACTTGAGTCTCTTGTTAGGACGCTATAGGCTCTGTCTGGAGTCCTTGTTTCTATGAAGACCACTAAGAATAAAGGTGATACAGGTGCTGCTGCTGCTGTATTAAACAGATGGAAAGAAGTAGACATTCATTGCATGTCTGTTAGGTGACAGGCCTTGTGACAGGTGTTTTCACATAGTTTAGCTTGGTCAGTCATCAAAAGCTAGAATTCCCATTCCTCCATGAGAGAGACAGATTGTTTCTAAATAGGACATTTAGCAGAAGCCCTTTCCTGTAAGCTCTGAAAGGCACCCGGTAGTGGATAGATGTGGTGGATAGATCCTAGAACATGGGTGTAGGGCTCTACAGAGTACCGTGCATGACTCTTCTAAGATATATGGATTGTAGAGACTGTGAAAATAAGCAGAAGTTGTGATCAAAATTGGCGTTGGGCGACCTGTGGTCACCCGAGTGTACCAGAAGACTGAGCTCTTCCACTCTCCTTTCTACACATACATCTGAGTCTTTGGAGAGCTGCAACCTGGGTGCCTCATTCTTGAGTGTCTGTAGCATTGGCTTTTACTTGCACTTACTTCATTTTACTCCTGCCTCTTCCCTAGCTAGCCTTGACCTCAATGTGTATTATTTTCTCCCCCCTTGTCATTTTTCTTCTATTTTGCTTCTTCCCCTTCCTCCTTCTCCTGAGTTAACCTTGGGTGGCCTCAGGTCTTAAGGCTCTGTGATGGCAGAGTCTTCTGTACTGGACTGTGAAAATTCTGGCAGGGAAGACAATACACAAATCTGTTAAATACACAATAAAAATAGCTTATGATCTATGGGACTTGGTATTAAGCAAGATGATATTAACGAGGTTTGAGTGCTGTTCTGAAATGTGGCAGCTGTGCACACATTGGCTGCTTTTCCTCCCCACCTTTGGCAGCTTGCGAGCGGTGTTGCCATGACACTCCTTGGGCTCTGTTTAGATCAGCTATTTTCTGAAGGAGTCGCTGACCTTCCCCACAATAGAAGCTGTTGATGTGGTCACGTCAGTGCCTCTTCGGGAGCTGTGTGACTGGTGAGCCCCCAGTTGCCACTTGGAAATGGTTGGTAACTGTAGATCAGGCACCGACATTGAATGTTGAGGAGCAAGAAGGGCTTGCGAGTATCCCGTATTCTCATTTGATGTGTGAGGATAGTGAGGCGCATTGTGCGCAGGTGACTTGCTCAAGGCCACAGAGTGCATAGAGAGAAGGCTGGGAGAGGAGGTCAGGTCTGGTTTCCCTGCTTGGTGGTGTTCCAGCTGTGCAGCACTGAGCCCTGCCTGAGCACGCTCTTCAGCCCTGCAAGCTGCGGTGGGATGGGCTGGTGACACTGCCACGCCTGGGAGTGGGCAGAGAGGGTGAAGACGTGGAGAGTATCTCAGTGTAGAGGCAGGGATGGGAAAGTGAAGGAGGAGTAAGAAGCCCAGAGTAAATGGCCAAGGTGCCACTGGGCATGTCCATCCAGAGAAACTCTTCTGGGGGACAATGTTTCTATCACATTCCGCAGATGGGTTCCTTGAGAAGTGAGTGCTTAAAGTGGGGGGCAGGGGGATAATCATAATGCCATGTTCTTACTGCTCTGAACCCTTTTCTCACGTCACATAAGACCTCACCTAAAACTTCCACAAGAGCCATTCATTGTCAGTACCATCCTTTTTTGGGAGTACTTTATAATGCCAAGTATTTTTCCAGTAGTTTATATGTGAAATGTGGTCTCCGCCACAAGATTACAGGGTCCTCAGGAGCAGAAATTGTGACTTAAATGGGCCTTTCTCCTTTCCACTTTTTATTCTTGCCCTGCCTTTTAATCAGGCACCTAGAAGAGATCTAAACACAGGATGAGCATCCAGTAAGTTTTTGTTGAGTTGAACTTAGTTGGGTTCAGATGACCTCTAAAAATGTTTACTAATTGCTGGTGAAAACTGGCAAATAATGATTTTGTGGAACAATGTTCTCACCAAATTAGGTTTTGTTAAGAATTCCTATGTGTGATTATTTTTCATAAACCCAATACACTGTCTATTATTATCCTCATTTTACAATGAAGAAACAAAATTCAATTGACTGCTCAAATTTACCTCTAGGAACAACTGATGGAGATTTGATTTGCAAGTAGATCTTCTGTCTCCAAATATTGTAATGTTACTTCTGCTTTCCCCCACTACATACCAAAGAGGTCTTACTTCATTGGCAGTGGTTCAGCCTTCTTTTGAGGAGTCTTCAGTCTTTTTATGTTGTAACCTACCTCCTTAAGAGTTTGGGAAGAGAATTGCAGGGCCTCAGGTTTAAATGGTGTTATGCTTTGGGCAACACTTTAGCTGATTTGTTTTCAGTAAGCCAAAAGGAAAATACTGCATTTCTGTCTTCTTTAATTTCCTTAATTTGAAATAAGCCTTGAACTAGTTTGTAAGACTCCTTTAACTTTTAACAAATTTAGGCACATATATAATACAAAGAAAAAGGCACTCTGCCCTAAATGAATTGACTAATTAAGCTGAGAACAAAACTAGACCACTTTTTTTTTTGGTTTCAAAAGCAGGATGCAGGAATTTTTAAATGCTACAACTAAAACCCAGATTTTGTCTGATATTGATGTTCTGTAGGTTTTTCTCAATATTTGCCGTATTCGTTATATGATATTCATTATACTTTCCTAACTTTTATAGGATTTAGATGAGGTTTGTTGGTAACATTCTGCATTTTTTCTGAAAACACACACACACACACACACACACATACAAATGTTGAGCAGTCTTCTTTTTTTAATGTATATTGTCAGGAAGAACACCATTGCCTAATTTAAATTTCGGTACGGAGGCAAAGCTGATCTGTAGTGAATGTAACATCTTGTTAAATACAGGTTTCATGCTTCTTTTTTGTACCTTTCCAGGCTTTTAAGGAGGGGAATCATTTGAATAATAATGGCATAATGTCCAGAGGGAAAGTTGAATACATAAGACAAAGATGCATGTGGGCCTATTTCTGTACTTTGTATGTGTGTCTCTGTGTGGTGGCGTTATGATTTTTAAAATAAAGTTTTTTTGTATTTTCAATGTATATAATAACTGTGGAATTACCAAAGAAAAGTTGATATTGAAACTTGGGTTTTTAGTGGGGAGGAATGGATATTTTATCTTTTCTTTTACAGTTTTAGGCAAAGCGAAACTTTAGACAATTATATTATTTGAAGTTAGCTGGAAACCGAACACTATCTTTATAGCTTCTTTCAGAAGAAACTTTGTCTTAGGAATCTAGGCACTCTTGTAAACTTTCTAAATTTCTTCATCCCCCATTGATACCCACACTTTGCTTAATTCAATTGAATCGGTTTATAGTGGACAACGTCCCTGGGAACATTAATCAATGAAACACACACACACACACACACACACACACACACAGAGAGAGAGAGAGAGAGAGAGAGAGAGAGAGAGAGAGAACAAAAAGGAAATTAAAAGCATCGCGTTGTTCCTTCCTCAATTCAAACCTGTCTGCTTTGCTTTGGAATTTCAGATGTATGTGTCTGTTTCTTCTAGTAGATTGGGAATACCCTGAAGACAGAAGAGACATATATATATGTGTATATATATTTATTTTATTTTTTTATTATTTCTTTCTTTATTTTGAGAAGTGTCTGTCACCAGGCTAGAGTTCAGTGGCGTGATCTCGGCTCACTGCAACCTCTGCATCCTGGGTTCAAGCAGTTCTCCTGCCTCAGCCTCCTGAGTAGCTGGGACTACAGGTGCCTGCCACCGTGCCCGGCTAATTTTTGTGTTTTTAGTAGACACAGGGTTTCGCCATACTGGCCATGCTGGTCTCAAACTCCTGACCTTGTGATCTACCCACCTCGGCCTCCCAAAGTGCTGGGATTACAGGCATGAGCCACCGGGCCCGGCTAGGAGAGACAGTTTATGTATGATCGTCATAATGATTTTGTGAACTCAGGTGGAGTAAGGTAAAATGCCCTGGTAAGATCACTTACCAGGAGTTTTCAGAATCTCTTTAGAAGTCATTCCATTACTCTTGAAATCCCTCTGCTTTATAGACTTTCTGAGAAATGAGGAAAGTCCATCTGCCTACTTATCCTAGAAATGGGTACTTTAGGAGTGAAATAGCCTGTTTACATAATGGCTCAAACTGTCAATGTAGGAAAAGGTTTCATATATTATAAAATGTTACAGAGCTAGAAAAAATATACACAAGTAATATATAGAGTGCATATATATGTACATATATATGATCTGTTCCTTGTCACAATATTTAACCCAAAGTGCTATTTACAGTAATGAATCAAAATGTCAGTCTTAAAAATATGAAGTGTCAAAGTGTTCCCACGTTGTAGAAAAGTTTGATGTGACAGTTTGTTAATCATATGACTATTCTATCAATGTGTCTCACAATGTCTTTTGCTCAACACTCTCTCGTAGGCTCCTCACACTTTTTTCATGAATTCCTAGCTTAAGTTACTAACCCAAGGAGCACATTTGAGTTTCGTGTCTCCCACACCTCACACAAAGGCTGCTATGTTTTGCTGTACTTAAAACTGAATGGATTTCACATTATTTTTGAGTGGTTTGATTTTGTGCCTGACACATTTATGGATAGTAGCTAAAAAACTTTCTGTAATTTTGCTGTTTTCACTGCAGAATCATCAAATGAAACTTTAACTTATAGTGCGGATGTTTTGTGTTTCTCCAAGCTGAGTTTCCCAAGATGTTAGATGTCCTTATTTGCTCGTGCCCATTCGTTGAACTTGGACACGTTTTGAATTTTCTCGGCACATTAATGATCCCGACTTCTTTTCCTACAAAAGGGCAGAGTCTCAGAACATAAATATTATATATGTGGAAAAGGCAACATAGTTTCTTTAGGGAAGATTTTGGCTCTGCTACTCACTAGTTCATGGATCACACTTAATCTCTGTGCCTCAGCCTCTTCTGGAGAATTTTTAAGGGTGAAATTAGATTAGATCAGTGAATTTTTACACTTACGCTCTAGAAGCCCTAGGGTTCTGGGTAGAAATGAAGCTCGAATGATGGAGTGTGGGGTGGGCAGTGAGGACTCTGGGCCCTTCAAATCAAGCAGCTCTGCTATTGGTTTGTTAAAATTTAGAGTTTTATAAACTGTTTCACTTAAATAAAGGTTCTACTGCTTAACCTGCCTACCTGTTGGTATCACTGGCTTAGATGATCTAGAGTCAGCGGCTTATTTCCCACAAGCATTCAGTGGGCAACTGTGTCAATAGATCTTGGCTAATCTGGCCACTATGGAAGTTCTCTCCGTGGAAAAGGATCATCCATCCTTCAATATGAGATAAGATCTACTAATTGAGACCTCATTTGTTTCTGATTTTAATCTTTGCATCATTTTAGTTTTAATAAACTTACTTTCCAACTTATCAGATTTTCGGGTTGACAAAGACCATTATTTAGAGAAATACAGGCAAAGGAAAGTCTAAAAGCTTTGGCTGGAATTTCAACTGCTTCTGGTCAAGGATATACATTTTACTTCTTAAGTCCAAAGAGTTTCAACTGTTTTGGGGAGGAGGGTGGATGCCTACAACTTGAACTTTTCATTCCATTGCTTTCCATCCTCAAGTTTCTCCCTTCTTCTCCATACACATGCAACCACCACCACCATGATTGTCTTTGCATGGCATATGTATGTCCCCAGACATGGTGGAGCAGAAACATAAAAAGTTATAATTTACAAACCAAGGTAGACACTGTAAAAAGGACAAAAATGATTAAGGGACATGAGTTAGTGACACTAACAAAAAGCCTTTATGTATCAACATAAAAAAATCAAATTGAAGAAAATATGACAGAAAACCTATCCTAAAGACAGGAAAGAAGGTGAATGGCTATTTTACTAGATACTGAAACATCATTTCCAAAGTTCCTCAGGAATCAAACTATGAGATTAGATTCAACTCTTTTAATAGCTGAAATCCAGAAGGGAGAGAGTGGTTAAGTCTATAGTTTTATGAATGATGCCGAACTCTTTCTCACAATAAAATGCTCCTCTAGTAACAAATTTAAAGACTATGTGAGCCCAGAAACAGGAGTTGCATGCCAAGTTAGGAATATTCTTTTTTTAAGTCACATGTCCGCCACTGGGGATGCACCTGGGTTTAGGCTGGAGGTTGGGAAGGTTTCATCCAAAATCCGTGTACAAGATATTTATGCAGAATTCTAGAGTGATTCCTTGTTCATTCTCTGAAGAAGTTGGTGAGATGAGGCAAGCATTCTAAACAAATGTTGAGCTCTAAAAATACAGTTGTAAATAAAACAGAAAGCATTCTGAGTATAGTTTTGGCCAAAATAGAATAGTATAATAAATCATTTGGCTGGAGGGTATGACATGAGAATAAACAAAAAAACAGCGTGTTTGCTATCTTTTCTGTTTATTTTACTTCGACATCAACCCCTTCTGCCTTCTTTTTCTCCTGGCTAGAGTGTGGAAGGCTCTTGAATTCAGGGCCTTGTCTGTCTTGTTTTTCAGTTGGCTGCAGTCACACCTGGCTTAATTTATAGCTCAATAAATCCATTATGAATGGATGAGCAATTTTGAAAGATAACATATTGAAGGAAAAAAACAACATAAATCTGAAAAATTCTGACATGGCCACTTCTAAACTCTCTGGGACTTTTACTAAATGCTTATAGATTTAGGTGGCATTCTGAGCATTACGTCACTTATTCCTTTCAACCAGCCTCTGAGGAAGGTACTGTTATTATCAGCATTTCACAGATGAAAAATGGAGAACCAGAGATGTTACATAATTTGCCCAAGGTTACATAATAATAATATAATAGCTAAAGCCAGGATTTGAACTCAGGTAGTCTGGCTCTAGCAGCTTCTCTCTTAACCACGAAGCTATATTGTCTCCCCATGGTGATTATAATTATAGCTGCCTGTTCTATTTTCCTGTACGTTGTGAGGCTGAGTTTAGGTGTGAAAGGATTAGGGAAGGGGTATATCAACTAGTGAAGGCGAGACGACACACAAACAACTATAATTTAAAGTAGAAACTTGCAGAGAAATTTCAGAGGAGAAAAATGAACCATCCTTTCCATGACGGTGAGGGGCAGGAGTCACAGAAGACTTCGTCGCGGAAGTGACTTCGGTTGGCCTTGAATAAGTAGAATTATAGTAAAGGGAGATGCTTTCCAATTAAACAGAATAAACAGTGGAAGAGGTGCCAATCTGATGCTGTTGAGTTTAGCAGATTCTTTCTAAAATAGTGTGCACTGAGAAGTGGGGGGTGGAGAGGGCTTGTGGTGGAAGGAGGGAAGCCCTTGAGAAGGAATCTGAGTGGGAAGATGAAAGCGTTCCAAAAGCATCTTCACAATCTCTCTGGAGGTCAACCCTGGGCAAAATCTTGGTTTTGTCATGCTTTAACTCATTATTTTTTGATGCATTGTCCACAAAGACTAGTCCAAGGAGGTACCACTCCAGAAAGAGTGGCCACATGAGTCTGGAAAATGCTGCATCCTCTGGTGCTCTCTTAGGTGCTGACAATGCGTGTTAACATGCCAGGTCTTCGAGGAAGTCCTGTAGGACAGCAATCACCTTGCTTTCTTTCACTGTAGACCTGGTTTGTTGTTTTGCTTTGAGCGAACCCCTGTTAACATCCCTTAGAAGACACACTTCAGGAGCCCTCTTCCAGCCAACCAGCTGGACTAATTTGTGTAAACTTGCCAACAAATTGTGCTTCTGCTGAGCACAGGTCATGTCAGAGTAAAACTTGGTTCGTACTCAGGACAGCCAACAGTCCCCTTTTGAAAGAAGTTAGAGCACATTTGCCTACAGAAATTGTTATGTGTCCGTTAGAAAGCAAGCTGCATCCGAGGTAACAAACTTGAGGAGCCGCAGCCCCTCTGATGAAGTAAAAGTGAGAAGCAGGAAGTAAAGGAGTCTCAGCTCTTGAAATAGAATGTGCCTACGGGTGAGAGTTGCCAACCACAAGAACTCTAGCTGGCTGCCCTGAGAACATATTAGCAGAAAACGTGGTTAAAGTCGGCACCTGCTCTGTTAGCTGCAGGGATGTCTCAATATCTTTTTTATTCTTTTACCCTGCATTGGCCCTAAAGAGGAAGAGAGGCAGTAAGTGGGCTGTAAAAAGTGCTTATTCCATGCTGGGCAGGTTGTTAGAATTGTCATGTCAAATTCCCTTACTTAATCCCCTCAATTACCCAACGGAGTCAGGATTATTAATCTCTTCATCTAGGACAGTGAATCCAGAGTGGCTTGCTGGTGCTGAATAGATCATGTTGTTTTACAACTTGAGCTTTTCCCTTGTTCCTTTCCCTATTTGTCTGCTGAACTCATCTGTCTCCAGATTGTAATGAGATTCTCCTCTGAAGAGCCTCTCAACCCCCTGTAACTCTAAATTGCATGATGATATTCTTGTTCTTTAGGTTTATATGTCTTTCTCCCCTTAAGACCTAAAACTCGATCTGGGTTACTCTAGAGTCCACGTGCTTATATTGCACTGCTCTGCCCACATTCCAGCCTTCTCCACTTTAACACAGGACTTTAGGATAGCTTTTTAGACTCAGTTTCTCACAAGATACCTCTTTTTCAACCCATTATTTTAGACCTTCTTTGCTTGACATATTTTGAGTTTTCTGGATTCTAGGCTTCCTTACTGTTAGTATCACTTTCCCCCCATTCTGGTACATGTCTGTTACCTTCTTGCTGTTTGCCCAGGTCCTACCTTAACTTTGAAGGAGCACTTTTCAAACCTGGCATGCATCGGAATTCGGAATCCCACCCTCAGAAGTTATGGTTTAGTAAACCTGAGAGAGTGTGGGAGAATTTGTATTACACTCCCAGATGATGCTGAAACTGTCATTCTGTGGACTTATGTTTATTAGCACTTCTTTAAAGCATAGTTCAAGACCTCTGTTTTCCAGGATATTTAACTAGCTATCTTAGTCCGAAGTCTTTCCTTTCTTCCTTGCCTCCTTCTCTCTCTCCTCTTTGTCTTTTCTTCTTCCTTTCCTCCCTTCTTTCTCCCACCCTCCTCTCTCTTTCTTCTCATGAAGTCCATATGATACCTTGTCTGAATTACATAACTTTATTTTTTCTTTTTGTGGAGATGGAGTCTCACTATGTTGCTCAGGCTGGTCTTGAATTCCTAGGCTCGAGCGATCCTCCCATTGAAGCCTTCCAAAGTGCTGGGATTACAGTCATGAGCCACCATATCTGGCCTGAATTCGACAAGTTCTTATTTATGTGAACCTCAGAGCCTCCATCCTCTACCTCTTAAGCCTGGTAAACACTTTTATTAGATAAGAGAGACAGCTTTGCATAAATGTACAAAAGTTTAGATGAAAAGTTCTCGAATCCTGAATCACATCTTGCCATAACTTCTTACTAGCTGTGTGTTCTTGGACATCTTATGGACTTGAATTTCCTTGTCTCTAAAATGATTATTCCATTTCCTTGTACTGCAGAAGCTCATGAAAAAGATCAAATGAGATAGGGGATGTATAAAGTGCTATGCAAATGCAGTGGTACTAATAGTAAATTACTGTTGGTATTTTCTTTGTTTCTATACAGTTGACTCATTTGCTTTATCATTAATGATGAGGCATGAAAGAAGTGCTGTTTGTTTTTAATGAACTATGGAAGAGTGGTGGAACTGACGAATGTCGAGATTTCAGGAAAGCTCTTTTAGGTTTCTGGAAATGATTCTCATACCAATAGTTGTAAGCTTAGGTTGAAGAACAATGTTATATTTATACTATAATTTTTCTTCAAATAAACTGTGATAAAGATTTTTAATATTACTTTCATATTCTGAACTTCTCATGTACACTTGAAAAGAGCCGTGAAATAGTAGTAGTGGTTGCCATTTATAGGGGTTGTACGGTGTTGTTATGGTTAAATTTGTTAAATTTATAAATCCTAAAAATTATGTTTTCTATCACAAAAGTGCTAAAAAGGGCCATCTCTAGTTTTTTCCTTCTTTCCCTTCCTCCCTCCCCTCCATCCTCCCTCTCCTCCCTCCCTCCTTCTCCCTCCCCTCTCTCCTCGTCTTCCTTCCTTCCTTTCCTTCCTTCCTTCCTTTTCCTTCCTTCTTTCCTTCCTTCCTTCCTTCCTTCCTTCCTTCCCTTCCTTCCCTTTTCCTTCCCTCCCTCCTCTCTCCCTCTCCTTTCCCTCCTTCTCCTTACCGCTCCTTTCTCCTCTCACCCTCCTCGGTACCCTCCTCTCCCCTTGCACCCATCTCCTTCCCTCCCCTCCCCTCCCCTCTCCTCTCCTTTCCTTCTCTCGCCCTGTTGCCCAGGCTACAGTGCCATGGTACAGTCTCAGCTCACTGCAGCCTCCACCTCCTGGTTCAAGTGATTCTCCTGCCTCAGCCTCCCAAGTAGCTGGGATTACAGGTGCCCACCGACACACCAGGATAATTTTTGTATTTTTAGTGGAGATGAAGTTTTGCCATGTTGGCCAGGCTGGTCTCGAACTCCTGACCTCAAGTGATCTGCCCATTTTGGCTTCCCAAAGTGTTGGGATTACGGGCGTGAGCCACTGTGCCCGGCTCCTCTAGGTTTTCTTAAGAAAACATATCTATTCTTCAAGTGCTTACTCTGCAAAGCCTAGGTCTGCCACCAAGGGATAATATGGCTAAATGTACTTCTTTTCCTCCCAGAGTTCACTGTTCAATAGGGGACACAAACACGTAAATAACTAGCTTTTGCACCAAGCGAAATGTACAGTGCGACAAAGGAGAGGTACAGATAGTAGGCTGTGGGCCCGAAGGAGGGTTTCTGTGGGCGTGAGTGTGAAGGAGGGGTTTCCTGAAGGAGGTGGTATTTGAACATTCCTTTTGACGACTAAAAGGATGTCCGCAAATGCAATTAGGGTAGAAACATCCCAGATAAAGGGACAGTGTGTTCAATACACTAGGCATTTCTTAAACTGGGAAAAGAGATACATAGAAATATGAAAAGATCTCCTTTGAAGATTCTATGCTGATATCCTGATCCATCTGACTATGCTTATTTTACTGCCTTTTGTGTTTGTTTGTCTTCTTCTTCTTTTTTTTTTTTTTTTTTTTTTTGAGGCGGAGTCTCGCTCTGTCGCCCGGACTGGAGTGCAATGGCCAGATCTCAGCTCACTGCAAGCTCCGCCTCCCGGGTTTACACCATTCTCCTGCCTCAGCCTCCCGAGTAGCTGGGACTACAGGCGCCCGCCACCTCGCCCGGCTAGTTTTGTA
Organism: Rhinopithecus bieti; assembly: GCF_001698545.2. NCBI lineage: Eukaryota > Metazoa > Chordata > Mammalia > Primates > Cercopithecidae > Rhinopithecus > Rhinopithecus bieti. The sequence goes on from NW_016805666.1 coordinate 1,972,448, forward strand.
TTTTTAGTAGAGACAGGGTTTCACCGTGTTAGCCAGGATGGTCTCGATCTCCTGACCTCGTGATCCGCCCGTTTGTCTTCTTCTTTACTGGATATCCTTTTTGCCACTTTCTTTCTGGAATGTTCTTTCCTGGCCATTAGCCTCTCTCTCCTGCACCGTTGCCTCACTGTCACTGCCATACTCCTTTGGGCGTCCTCCTTCTCTTGTTTCCTAATACTTTTACATCCCCCTCCATCCTTTACTCCTTAGCTTTTGTTTTTATTTGCAGCATTAAAGATAGCCTCTTTTTATTTCCCTGTAGTGATTAGGTCAACGTGTTTACAATATGAACACACTGTTTTCTCTTCTTCAGGCTCTGAATCATCAAATTCACAATACCATGTCTAGTCCGTACTCCTGTGTGTATAGTGCCCATTGTGGCTGAGAAGAGATAAGGTCACTGGGGAAGAAAATAAGTTGCTAAAATCTGTTAGAATACCATGTCAGCTTCTAGGTATGTCTGAGGATGCAGTGGAAACCACATTCTGTGGCCAGCATGTCAGTAGCTTTTGATGATCAGAGCCTTCCATTCTGATACTTTAAAATAATGTAATGTAAGTTCACATCAACTGAATCCAGACAGTTTCACTATCCACTACATTATTCACTCCAGATGCGAAAATTCATTAGGGCTCAAATTTTGTTTGAGGACCAACTGTTTTTTAAATTATTATTACAATTATTATCTATTATTTATTTATTTATTTTACAGCTGATGGGAAGGGAAATTTAACAGCTGTGTGATTAGCAGGGCATGAAATTAAAAATATTTTGCACAGAATCAAGAGGTTGTTTACTACAGAATTTGTCATCTGAGAATTAAGTGTCATTAAGACTGCCCACATGATGATCTCTTTCACCATTCAAGTTTTGATTTTCACACCCAGTTTTTTGCTAAAAAGCCTTTAACCTTTTCTGGAAGGAGAATGCACATGGATTTATCATGAAGGTAGCATCAGCATTTCAACTGCTAATTGTCAAGGTAAGAACCACAGTCCTGTCTCTCACAAAATTACGGTACAACTAGAGGTTCAGCCTCACTGCTCTCAGCAAAGAGTGAGTTCCAATTTGAGGAAATCAGGTAAATTAGAAAAGGCTGCAGCCAGATGAGTGGCTTCACTCTTTCCCTCTAAAACCGTAGGAGTTTCATATTTCCATAAAGGCACCTCAGGTCCCTAGAGCATGATGTTTACCCTTCCATTTTCCTAGGTGTATGGGCTCTTTACGTCTTTGGTCTCTTCGCAAATGCCCTCTTTCGACTGAACTCTAGAAACTGCTGTGTCCTGGGCTGAGCGCAGTGGCTCACGCCTGTAATCCCAGCACTTTGGGAGGCCAAGGTGGGCGGATCACGAAGTCAGGAGTTTGAAACCAGCCTGGCCAACATGGTGAAACCCCATCTCTACTAAAAATACAAAAATTAGCCAGGCATGGTGGTGGGCTCCTGTAATCCCAACTACTGTGGAGGCTGAGGCAGAAGAGATCCCGGGAGGTGGAGGTTGTAGTAGTGAGTTGAGATGGCGTCACTACACTCCAGTCTGGGCGAAAGAGTGAAACTCTGTCTCAAAAAAAAAAAAAAAAAAGTGCTGTGCCCTTGTTCCTTTGGGCAGGATGTTGGCAGTCTTCTGCAGAAGCATGGTCAGGCACATTAACTGGATTGTCTTGGCCGAGGTTTGAAGGCAGTGCCATTTGGTTGGGCAAGTTGCATGGACTCTCTGCAGTTCATTTACCTCATCATCCACCCACCTAATGAAGGTCATGACAGCACCTACCTCAAGGATTACTTTGGGGATTAAGAGTTATTACCAAAAATGTTTAAGGCCCTGCCTGACTCATTGTTTATGCTCAGTTAATGTTAGCTGTCTCCATTCTTTTCAGTCAATATATTTTAGGCTGGGCGCGGTGGCTCAAGCCTGTAATCCCAGCACTTTGGGAGGCCGAGACGGGCGGATCCACAAGGTCAGGAGATCGAGACCATCCTGAGCTAACATGGTGAAAAACCCCGTCTCTACTAAAAAATACAAAAAAAATAGCCGGGCGAGGTGCGCAGGCGCCTAGTAGTCCCAGCTACTCGGGAGGCTTTTGAGGCAGGAGAATGGCGTGAACCCGGGAGGCAGAGCTTGCAGTGAGCTGAGATCCGGCCACTGCACTCCAGCCCGGAGGGCGACAGAGCAAGACTCCGTCTCAAAAAAAAAAAAAAAAAAAAAAAAAAAAAAAAATATATATATATATAATATATATATATATTTTATTATGTTTGGAGGTCTTCATATCTAGTTTCATACCTGACCCAGACTTGCTTAACTTCTGTCCTGGAATCTTTTTTCTATCCCTGTCTTGTTGTCTTTAATAGAGTCTTTCTTGTTTGATATTTGTATACTTGCCTTAGTTTGTTTTTTAGGCAAATTTTGTCTTCGTATTTGTTGAATTAAACCAAATACAGCTTCTACACTTACGGGGTTTCCTTTTTGGGAGAATGGGGCTGGTGACAATGAATGCAGAAAACTTTTTTTGGAGATAGACATGCAAAACCACTCAGAGATAGAGTTGAGGAATTTGTAGTCATTAGAGGAGAAGGGTGTTAGTTTTGGCTGGGATTGGAGTTAAGTGGAGAGAAAATCAAGGAAGACTTTCTGGAGGAGGAATTTGATCTGGAACCTGCACTGTTATGAGAATTTGAATTTGACCTAGTAGAAAAGGGGAAAAGACTCCTCAGACTGAGTGAGTGTTGGAGCTGCACATTTTATTTATTTCTCATATTTGTTTCCTTCCGTCCTCTAGCCACCATTCAGACCGTTCGGAGGCCTGTTATTGTAGGTGGGACCCAAGTTCCAGCAGTAGTAGATACGTGAGTGAGGCTTTTATAGTATCCATGTCTTGTATATAAAATGAACAGAGGAGGAAGCCCTGGAGTCCATTCTAATAAATGTATGTCAAAGGGGGCTTTCTTCTTTTGTCTGAGTGAGAGGCAGGAAGAATAGGAATGACAGAGGCAGCAAATGTTGGAGTCTGTAGAGGAATCATGGAGTTCTCTTTAGAGCACTAAACAGAGGGCTAATAAAGGGCTATTGAGTCCTCCTTATGTTTTTTTTCCTCTCTCAGATGAGTTTTAAGGGTAATAGAAGTGCTTTGTTTTTTTTTTCCCCGGTGATCTCTAAATCTTACTTTTTTCTCTCTTTATCTCTTCCTTTTCCTAGAAGCTAATATTGAAACCACTCTTGTCCTCTGCCATTAAAAATAAATCTGGGTAGCTTTCAGCAAGAGAGTATTTCCTGGAATGCGTTATATTCTGGGCAGTAGAGGTGGATGTTTAAATACTTTTCCTGTAGAAGGTCATTATGACAGCAGGGGATGCCACCAGCAACCCTGCAGTGCGTGGCGAATGCGTTTCCACACTGTGTCTGTCTTGCTTCTGCTCTCTGCCGCATCAAGTTGATTTTAAGTTTCCTGTCACTTTTAACATGTGACTTGGTGAGGCACCATAATGTGCGTGTTGCTGGCCAAACATTACATGTCATGACTGTAGAATCATGAGACTGGAGTTTTAGCCTAGACCTTAGAACACATACCTGCAAGAGGTAGTTATTCGAGCAGCAGTCTTGGTGAGACTGGAATTCGGGCACAGGGAACACTTGTTCCTAAGTTGCTGCCGTTGCTCAAACCATCTTGGTAATGTCTTTCTTTCTGCCTTTCTGTTGTCTTTTTGTCTTTCTGTCTTCCCTCTCT
>NW_016805666.1:1976917-1983022 GCF_001698545.2 Rhinopithecus bieti
TTCCTTCCTTCTTTCCTTCCTTCCTTCCCTCCCTCTCTCTTTCTCTCTCTCTCTCTCTTTCTTTCTTTCTTTCTTTCTTTCTTTCTTTCTTTCTTTCTTTCTTTCTTTCTTTCTTTCTTTCTTTCTTTCTTTTCTTTCTTTCTTTCTTCACTCTGTTGAATGTTATCTTTTATTTTGTTTTTATTAAAAAATCAGTTTCCAGTTTTATTAGGATATAATTGACTAACAAAACTTATGTATAGTTAAGATATACAGCATATTTTAATGTATATTACATTGTGAAATGATTACCATAATCAAGCTAATTAGCATAGGTGTCACCTCACATAGTTACCTTTCTGGGTATGTGGTAAGAATGTTTAAGATTTACTCTCTTAGCAAATTTCAAGTGTACAATACAGTATTAACTACAGCCACCACACTGTGTATTAAATCTCTAGAATTATTCATTTTGTATCACTGAATCTTTGTACCCTTTGACCAAGAACCAAGATCTCCTCATTCCCTTGGTCCTGGTAACCATCATTTTACTCTGCTTCTATGTGTTTGACTTTTTTAGATTGCACACATCAGTGAGGTCACACGGTGTTTGTTTTTCTGTGCCTGGCTTATTTTCTTAAGCAAAATTTCCTCCAGATTCATCCATCTTCTCATAAATGACAGGATTTCCTTCTGTTAAGGCTGAATAACATTCCATGTGGTTATACACCGCGTTTTCTTTATTCACTCTTCAGCTGATGGACATTTAGGTCGATTCCACGTCCTGGCTATTGTGAATAACGCAGCAGTGGACATGGGAGTGCAGGTGTCTCCTTGAGACACTGATTTCTCCTTAGAGGGGATTCTGGGGCTGGGCTCCATGGTGAAGGGTACTCTCTTTCCCTCACTGGGAGGTTATGTCAGTGGTGTGCTGGGGGTTGTGCAGGTCATATTAAGCTGTCCTTCCTGCCTTCCTCAATGCATCATTTCTTAGTTCTATGTTCCACCCGGGTGCTGCACTCTCTCGCGTGAATTGCTTAACGTGTGTGAGGTATTTTGGTGTGTGGCTAGTTGTTTAGATGTTTCTGAGAGGGAATGAGTGCTGGAAACTCCTATTTTGTCATTTGCTAATGTAACCCCACCTTGGAATTGTCTTCAGAGATAATGATGAGCCACTGCCAAAATCACAGAATCATGAGATGTGAAACCATGGAATCTGTTTAGTTCCCATGCATGTGAGAAATCTGAGACCCTGAGACAAATATCGACCCATGCTGCAGAGTCTTTCAGTTAGACAGGGACAGCATCAGTTCTCATTCCCTTGTAGCTCTACGTCTGATGTCTTCTTACTGTTTTGCTGCATTATAGAAAATTGATTTTTTTTTTTTTTGAGACAGTCTCGCTATGTCGCCCAGGCTGGAGTGCAGTGGTGTGATCTTGGCTCACTGCAAGCTCTGCCTCCTGGGTTCACGCCATTCTCCTGCCTCAGCCTCCTGAATAGCTGGGACTGCAGGCACTTGCCACCATGCCCAGCTAATTTTTGTAGTTTTAGTAGAGATGGGGTTTCGCTGTGTTTGCCAGGATGGTCTCAATCTCCTGACCTCATGATCCACCCGCATCGGCCTCCCATAGTGCTGGGATTATGGGTGTGAGCCACCATTCCTGGCCAGAAAATTGATTATTAGTTGAGCCTATGAATAGTTAGAAAAAAAAAAAGAGAGAGAGAGAGAGGAGAGAAAGTTCCTCTTATCATGGCCTATTATCACAGACTATGTTTGTAGCAGAGGGAGAACCCAGCCCTTATGGAGTGGGTTATGGCTTCTTTTACATTCCAAGAAAATCTCAAGAAGTAGAAATCACTTTGACTGTCAAATATTTTAGTTGGCTATTGTCACGTCTATTATAAAATAGATCTGGTATAGATAAAAATAGAGTTAAACACACTAGTTAATAGATATATCTGGTGTGGATAAAAATAGAGTTTAGCATACTAGTTAGTATATAAATATGGTGCCAGTAAAAATAGAGTTAAATGTACAAGTTCCTAATTGAATTGTAGAACTTAACGTTCAGGAGTAAGGATGCTGTCAAGTCTAAAGCTATGTCCTTGTCCTAGTCAGTTGTTATATTCATGGCAGCCTTTTCTAAAATGGGCTCCATGAAATACTAGGTTCATAAATGGTCAAATCACTATGGGACTCTTGCTGTTATTTCTACCCATTGTGGAGATTCTCCATGCATCCCCAGCAAGTTTAACTCCGAGAAGTCCAACACACAAAAGCAATAACCACAACTTTCTTTTCTGTTATGTTAAATTCAGGTTTTGTCCAATTTGTTTTATAATGGAACCATTTTGTGGATGATTTCCCAGACTTGTGTTCTGTGGAACATTCTTTGGATAGCATGACTTTATTGTTAAAATTCTTAAGGTTCACATCTGTCATCTTATAATAATCTTGTGTGAAGTATAAAGTCATTTGGGCTAAACTGTAGACCTCCATCTGCCCTCCCTTCTCCACAGGAGAAATTACAGGTTTATTTAAGGATCAAACAGTTTTGAAATGAAATGTTGTTAGGAGGGGGGAATAAAAACCTTTCAGAGCTTAATAATTGCAGAAAGAAGACAGTGTTATACCAGCCAAACCAATTTTGTGAATTAGCACTTTAACTCAGAGAGTTGTTCCTGAAAATAGCTTGTTTTGAAGCAACACTTTGTTGGCTTCTGGTGGTACACTTTTTCACCATCAAAGGCACAAATATGGGTGATTTTAAACTGTGGCATACTTTTCGCATTCAAAACNTATTAGCTTTTGTTAAGCTGGAAGGGTCCTCAGAGATGTTGTCCAAGCCCACCCTTGACAGATGAGGAAATAGAGGGCCAGAAGGCTTTAGTAATCTTTCCAAGTCTTTTTATTAGTTACTGACAAAATCAGAACTAAAGTCAAGGTCTCTTACTTACCTGTCATTTCCCTGTTCAATGCCTCTTTTATTTGTACACTCTGTTAAAAAGAAAGAGGTTAACTGTTTCTTTTGGTTATAACTGTTATACTACACACACACACATACACACACACACACACACACAGAGAGAGAGAGAGAGAGAGAGAGAGAGAGAGAGAGCACAGATGAAAGAAAGCCATGATTAGGAACCTTGTATGCTCAAGGTGAGAAGACCCTCTATAGGACCTGGAATGTCTTCTTTTCTAAAGAACTTCATCTACCGCGGGTCAGTCCTTTGATACTACTCACTTTGAAAACTGGTTTACCTTAAAGGAAGAGGTGTGTGTGAAAGAGAGGGTCACCCGCCACATTTTAACTCTCTGTCTTATTTCAAGCAGACAGATTCACTACATCAAGATGGTGTTTACAGTTATCGCCATGAGATGAACTAGCTCATCTCCAAGTGCTTAAGGGATATTGCCTAGTTATAAATCACCATGTGATTCTTTCTCTTCCCACCCCCATTTACAGCTTCTTTCTTCTTTGTTCACTGCCCATGTCTAAACCTGGGGAACTATCTCACTCCATAGACAGAAAAGGAAGGTCAGATCCAAGGTAGATCTTTCTTTCTGCTAGGTTTAACCTAGTGGTAGCAACAAAAGTCAGGGCTTGTGGAAGAAACAACACCCTTTTTTAACTTTTCAGAAATAGTTGGCTTGACCATCATGGCTTTTTTCTTTAGGATATTAGCTTTTCGTTAAGCTGGGAGAAACTCATGCCTCTTGAGTTTCTTGTTTTAGGTAGAAGCATTTGATAGGTTAGGGATCATAGGAAAGGTTTTTTTTGTAAATTCTCCATTAAGAAGATGCTATCTGTGGATAGCATCGTGTGAAGGGAAGTACATTAAGCTTAGTAATGGAAGATACGGGTTCTAAGCTGCACCTCTCTGCCAACTAGTAGTGAGATCCTGGGGAAATCAAACAATCATTTGGAACCACATGTGACGTAGTCTTTTCATTTGGGCTTCAGGAGTCATGATTCTTGTCTTGTCAATCTCCTGGGGTTGTTGTGAGGATTAAATGAGATAATAGATATGAAAAGGCTTTGTAAACTACAAAGCACCTCATACATATGTGTAAGGCATTATTATCATCAATAATCATAGCAACCACACACTGCTGCCTTTGAGCCAGGTACTGTTTTAAGCGCTTTCCGTCTATAAGCTCACTTCATTCTGACAGCACCTCCAGTGTGCCCATGACCAGCGCTGGGCATTGTGAATCAGCAGGCCTGGCAGCTCACCCTGATTAGCTGGTGATTTCCTCTGTGTTTTTGGGCATGTCCTTTCCCTTCCCTAGGCCTGAATTTTACTCTTTGTAAAAGAATCACAGACTCAGGTTGGATGGAAGGGTTCTTCTGTTCTGTCATTTGTGATTTTGTCAGGCAGTCATTGGCCCTACAGGCTAAGTCACTGATTATTTCTATTTATTTATTTATTTATTTGAGACAGTGTCTCTCTCTGTTGCCCAGGCTGGAGTGCAGTGGCATGATCTCGGCTCACTGCAACCTCCACCTTCCAAATTCAAGCAATTCTCTGCCTCAGCCTCCTGAGTAGTTGGGATTACAGGTGCGTACCATCACACTCAGCTAATTTTTTTGTATTTTTAGTAGAGACGGAGTTCTACCGTCTTGGCATGGCTGGTCTTGAACTTCTGACCTCGTGATCCACCCGCCTCGGCCTCCCAAAGTGTTGAAATTACAGGTGTGAGCCATGACACCTGGCCAGTCACTAATTATTAATCAGAGCCCACATTTGACTACAGTCATTATTTTCATTTTACAGTTATACAAAGAGCTCGTGTAAATTCCCGAAGGCTGCACAGCCTTCAACTGGTGGGGCTGGAGCTCACACTTTGCTCTTGTGTCCTAGGATGATGGCAGTGAGATAGACATGGGTAACTCTCTCGCGATCCCAGGTGTGTTATATTGTCAGCATCCTCATGTAATCAACATCATGATTATCACTGAGCCCTTTAGGTTTTCAGTTGTTGTTATTTAACTCCACAATTAGATTCCCAGTATCTTGATGGTAGGTTTTCTGTACTTCGATGTGTATTGCCAGTGTTTTGTGCAAGATCTGATGTAGGCTAGTGTCTCACAGTATATGCAGTTTGTTTTCTGTCCATCCTTTCGATCCTTTGAGCCTCTCAAGGAAGCCTGGGTTGGCATCTGCCCAGCTGTTGGGCAGAATGGTTTTTTTCACATTGCCCCACATGGGACTGGGAAAACCATTTGAGGATGTCGCCGTGGCATGAATCTGGACAAGTCTTTCTGTAGGGGAAACCTGTTTCACGCTGTGGCCCTTTCATTTTCTACATGGCATTATGGACCCTGATTTTTCTCACACGTGCGTAACTCTACTGGTGTCTCTTGGCTATTGCAGCTTTGTTTTGCTTTGCCATGTTTTATTTTATTTTTTCTGAAGACTTGGATTTCTTGGACTCTGTTTATATACAACACAAAATTTGTAGACCGTTTGTTTATGGGAAAGAGTCACACCCACGGAAATTGGGAGAAAATTAACTCTTGGAGCCCAAAGAAACTGATGTAAATCTTATACCACGAACATCTTCAATTTCTCACTTTGCCTTCCTTCTCTGTATGGTGCTGCTCCAAGATCTCTTATTGGGACCAGTAACTATTAACCCGTTCAATGTACTTATTTTACCATTAACCTATCATGAATAGCCTGTCCAATCCCCATTAAATGACCCACTGTGGGCGTCACTCATTCATTCATTTATGTATGAATTATCTACATTCATTTATATATGAATTATTAGATATTATCTACACTGAACCAGGCAAAATTGGGGATACCAAAATGAATTAGATACTGTTCCAGCTTTCAAAAACCTCATATTCTGAAGAGGGGAGATTTATTAATTCAGTCAAGTAATCTTCGATGCCCACCATGATGAGATATCAGGCATGCCATTGGAACTGTGGGCACCTGGCAGGTACAAGCCTTTTCATCACAGGGTTTCTGGTCTAAGGAAGAAAAACATCATCATCATATTAATAATTTTACAAATAATTATGTAATTATAGTTGTGATAGGTGCCACAGAGGAAAGATTGAGTGTTGTAGGAATATATATATAAATATATATAAATATGTATATAA
>NW_016805666.1:1983464-2072461 GCF_001698545.2 Rhinopithecus bieti
TTTTTTTTTTTGAGACGGAGTCTCGCTCTTGTTGCCCAGGCTGGAGTGCAGTGGTGTGATCTCAGCTCACCACAACCTCTGCTTCCTGGGTTCAAGCGATTCTCCTGCCTCAGCCTCCCAAGCAACTGGGATTACAGGTGTGTGCCAGGACACCTGGCTAATTATTTTTGTGTTTTTAGTAGAGAGGGGTTTCGCCATGTTGGCCAGGCTGGTCTTGAACTCCTGACCTCAAGTAATCCGCCCACCTTGGCCTCCCAAAGTGCTGGGATTACAGATGTGAACACTACGCCTGGCCAGTTGTGGGAATATTATAAGGGTTTTTTTTTTCCCCCTCTGGCCCAGTTTGTGGGGAGAATGTGGAGTTAGCCTATTGACGGAGGCATGAGAGAGTGGGCTTAGACAGAGATGCCTCTCATATAAGGTAGAAAGCCTTCCGTGCCCAACCCAAGTGTTGTAGAAGTTGAAAAAACTGTTTCAAAATTGGCTTGACAGAACAACTCTTCTCAGTGCCTTCTTTTTTATCCTCCTCTATAAATGGTAGGTTTTCGTAGTATCATGACACTTTTTAGCAATTATAAATTAATATAAGATAAATTTATGTTTTTCCTTACTACATAGATTTGTTAAAATAATTCACTCTATTTCATATGTACACACGAATTCCTTGAATCCAATTAGTAAGAAAAACACTTCCTGTCACTGTTAAATCACATGAAAATAAACAACTGGTTAAAAAACAAACCCCAAATACAAAGCCTTGAGCTTCCTGCTTGAATCTGAATCTGGGAGTGTCTTGTTGTAAGAAATGTTTTCAGACCTATCATTTTCATTCCACGAGTATTTATTTGTTTATTGAGTGCCTTTCATGTGTTAATTACTTTATTGGACTGCTGGGGGTGAGAAGAGGAAGGGTGTGGACAGGGCCACTGCTTACAGCTGCTCAAGTTGTGCCTTGCTTGAGGGCAGGAGGGCAAGTGGGACTGAAATCCTGCCCTCCCCACTAGCCAGGCCAAGATGAAGACCATTTTCTTTCTTTTTTTTTTTTTCTTTCAATTTGCGCAGAAGAAACTAATGATTAGCAGAGGTCCTGGTATGGAAACATAAGACGCAAGTTTGGTTTTGTCTGAAAGCACTCATAGTTTAATTGGTGAGGCAGACACAGGACTAACCAAAAGTAATTATATTGCCAGCCACAAGGAAATATGTTAACTAGAGATACAAATGACATTCTGAGGGGGCTTGGTTGAGGTAGTTTAACCCTGATAGGGTGGGGAGAATCAATCCTTACAACTTTCAAAGAGACTAGTTGGATGGTCAAGTTTTCTTAACGATAGCTTTATTGAGATATTATTTAATTAATTAACCCAATTAAAGAGTAGAATTCAGTAGTTTTTAGTATATTCATAGAGTTACACGACCATCACCAGAATCAATTTTAGAATATGTCCATCACCAAAAAAACCCCAAAAAAACCAACAAAAAAAACCCCAAAACAACAAGAACAATAAAAACACATAGTGATCATTTCTTATTTCTCTCAAATCTCTTGTGTCCAGTACTAAGCAACCATGAATGTACTTGATAATCTGTGAAGTTGCCCATTCTGGACATTTTATACAAATAGAATCATACAATTTGTTACTTTGTTTCTTTCAGTTAGCATAATCTTTTCAAGATTTATCTATGTTGCAGCATGGTAAGTATGCTTTTGATTGGTGAAGAATAGAAGCACGTTTACCCCAAAATGATGCATTAGGGAGAGCTAAGAGATTAACCTTTGTAAGGAACTACAGTCTATGTTTGAAAGGTTGAAAGTAGACTATTGGGTCTGCTGACCAGGGCCTATGGGTAATGTTACAGGAATTGAAGTAAGAAATATAACTTGGGGCCGGGCGTGGTGGCTCACGCCTGTAATCCCAGCACTTTGGGAGGCTGAGGCGGGTGGATCACCTGAGGTCAGGAGTTCAAGACCAGTCTGACCAAGACGGCGAAACCCCATCTCTACTAAAAATACAAAAATTAGTCAGGCATGGTGGTGGGCGCCTGTAATCCCAACTACTAGGGAGGCTGAGGCAGGAGAGTAGCTTGAATTGGAAGGCGGAGGTTGCAGTGAACCAAGATTGCGCCATTGCACTCCAGCCTGGGTGACAGAGAGAGACTCTGTCTCAAAAAAAAAAATAAATAAAAAAAGTAAAAAAAAAAAAAAGAAATATAACTTGGGAGCAGACCATGGAGATTATGAATGCTTGGACTTTTCTGGGATGCTGATGTTTTGAGAGCGGAGTGATATGGCTTGAGAAGTGTATTTTCTCCCCATAATGAGAAAATTGATGAAGCTGTAAGGTCACCCAGGTTGGTAGTGGAGAACCAGGTGTAAAATCATGAACACCTCACTCCCAAGTCCTTTTCCTTCATATTCCACTGCCTCTTACTTTTTATGTTTGTTAGCTGAAGCAAGTAGCAAAAGCACAGATGATTTCTTTTCTGTTATAATTATGTTTTAAACTCCTAGAGGTATGGTGGAAAATTAAACTTGATAGATTATAGTTATAAATGTTGTTCTTTGGGCACTTGGCATGAGGCAGCATTTTCATGGCAAACCCTACTATGTATATTTTTATCACATTATGAGAAAGCAGGCCCTCTTCTGGGTCGTTGTTTGCCTCTGCAGAACTCTGACCTGTCATTTTAGATACTGAGTCTATGCTTGTTTTGATTTCCTTTGGACTCATGGCCTTGAGTACGTCCCTTATGTTTATTTGACAGATTCCTGCCAATCAAATGGAAGACAAAGGTATCCCAAGGGTAGTTGGCCTGTGTTTGCATCTCTTGTAGCCAAGAGAAATCCCTCATTGCTTGTTTCTGAGTTACTCATGTCACAGGCTTTTGCAAGAGGAAGGATTTTAGAGATTACGTGGTTCAAAGGTTACTAAATTAAGGTTTAGTGGTCCATGAATCTCCTGAAATTGTTTGCAAAATTATCTTTAATTGCGTGGAGGTGTATTTTTCTCCCCCATAAAATTCTCAGATGGATTGCATCCCTGTAAGGGGGAAGAATCATTTATCCACCAACAATATTGAACTTTTATTGAGTATTTACACTATGCCTTGTACAAGACTTGCGTTATTTCCTTCAGTCTTTACAGCCCATTCTCATGGATTAGGAAACTGAATCATACAGTACTTAAGTTGACTTGCCCAAGGTCACAGAGCTAGTAGGTGACAGAACCTAGATTCAGACCCTGGACTCTAACCCCAGAGCCTATGTCTTCATCCTTCAGCATTTTCAACCTTCATGCCTGCTTTGCACTATTCTAATTTACCTTTTGTAGACTCTGGAGTTGATGGAGTCTCCTTTAATAAATGGGTAGTGGAGACCCAGAAAGAAGTGAAACATGTCTCGGATGCTCCTGTGATTAAAGACACATAGCTGTTAACATGTGACACGAATGCAAACATGCCCAAAGTCAGATTATGAGGCTTTAACACATAATTTCTAAATTTAATTTAAAATGATCCTTTTTGACCTTTGCTTCTGCCATTGATTTTCATCTTTTTCTCTTTTCTCCTTCTTATCCCCTTCTCTTCTTCCCTCTTCTGCTCTCCTTTCTTCCTCCTTTTCCTTTCTTTCTTCAGCAAGCATTTACTGAGCATTTACCTTATTGGAATTATTGGATTAGGTGAAATTATTGGTAATTGCGTATTTCACGTTACTATAATGGACTGTCCTCCTCTTCTGTGGCCAACATCTCTGAACCCTAGAAGGTTCTCAGAGGAGTTCCCACACATGAAGTAAGGTTGGGGAAAGCAAAGAACCCGAAGCCAGTGCTTTACACTGGTACACAGGAGTAGGCACCCACTTTCTGATTCGGGGGCCTGGATTGTGTCATTCATTGAAATATGAAATAGTGAAGGAAGCTTCACTTTTACATCAGTTGGAGGAAGCATGAGAGGTGTTTGAGCTTTTCACTTCTGAGAGCTTTGCAAATCCTTATAGTTAAAGCTGGAGATTAGAAGAAAGATCAAGACTGGGGAACTCTATATGTGTGTGTGCGTATGTATATATGATATATATGTGTGTGTGCGTATGTATATATGATATATGTGATATATATTTGAGACATATATTTATATATCATATATAATATAATCTATATCATATATATTATGTATGATCTATAAATATATAATATAATCTATATCATATATATTATATATGATATATAAATATATATCCTATATATATTATATAAAATATAAATATGTAATCCATCACGCTCAGCCAGGGAATGTTTGAAGGCAGAGAAAAAAGCCCTGCTCTCTCCATTCCTTCTACAGTTTGGCACCCAGTTCATATCCCATTTACCTAGATACTTCCTTTTAATCTTTCCTAACACAGGCCATAGACATTAGTCTCTGAATTCCTGTAAGTCTACTTTTGTCACTCAATTGTATGAATTGTGTGTTTGTACGGGTCTCCTGCATTTACTAAAGTTGGAAGGAAAAGGACACAATATAGTGGAAATCATATTTGTCTAGAGATTAGTAGACCTGTGCATTGAATCTAGGCTTTGTTATTTGCTATTTGTGTCATTCATTGATTGATTTTCTTTCAGCATCAAATACTTAGTTAATAAAATGACATTAATAACTAGGTCTACACTGTCTATCTCACAGAATTGGTGTCCACTTTTTAACTGTGAATAATGGATGTGATAGCTGTTTAAAAAGAGCCTTTTAAAACAAAATGAATACCTTTTTCTACATTTGCATGTGTAATTATGATGTTTGTTTGTTTTTTCCCACTCTCTGAGTTAACTCTAAACTCTTTTGGACACTTTTCTTTTTAACCCTCCTTCATACCTAAAACAGTGCCATGTGTATTGACTTTTAAATGTACAGGGCTAAGTACGGTTTTGTTTCTTCACTTTTGTTGTTGTTGTTCCTTTTGTTACAGAGTTTATTTTGAAGATTTTTTTCCTGGAAATTAGTGGGGTGTTAACGTCTCCTTAAAGAGCTCATTCTTTGACTTTCCTGGTTCCCCCTCTTATCCTCTGTGACCTGTGACCTCCTCCCACCATCTGAGGTGCATGTCTCCTGAAGTTCTTACTCTGTCCCAGCAATGATGACCTTGGTGTGTCTACTGACTCTTCAAACCCCATAGGGACATAGGATCCAACTACCTCATAGAAAACTAAGGCCAAGAGAGGGTTACTCCTATATTTGGTTCAAGTCAATCTGGATTCTGGTTTATAAACAATGCCTATTCATTCAGTGCTTTGCACTAAGGCATACTGGTGTTAAGCTTCTATTTTTGCTTTTATTATTTTTAAAGTTTTTTTGGATGAAATTACTGACGTTGATCACATATTAAAATTTATGAGGATTCTATTTTTGGGTCCTATTCTATTTAATTCTAGCTGAAATTTGCTTCTCTTTTTTATCCTGTTGTGGTACATTTGTTCCTAGACATAATCAGGAATGACACCAGACACAGACTATATTTTGCTGTGTATTAGTGAGAAAATTTAGTATGTTTCTTTTGTCATGTTGAATGTAGACACTATGGACATGTATAATTAATTTTAATTGATTTTTGTTGTTGTTATTATATTTCTCATTTTTCTCTGCTTTCTTCTTACTTCCTTAGCATGATATGCCACAGATAGGGACACATTTTATCTAAAAGATATATACTATATATGGATATCTTCACAGTTTCTTCAGTACTTTTAATTACAAAAAAATCTTAATAATATTAAAACAAAATTATGTAAATTTTCAAAAGAATTTCAACAAGAATGAAGAAGACCACTATTCAGAACCTCAATTTCTGAACCTCTCCTTACTTTTCCTTCTTCCTTTTCAGCCAATCCTTGCTCAACTCTGAGTATGTTTTGACAATGTTTCAATTATAATATATGCAGAATAATTTACTTCTTTCACTTAACATTATTTTTAAATTTCAATGTTGCTACATATTCCAATTTACTTTGGAATTCATTATCTATTATTCTTTTATTTCCACTAGATTTATACTTAAGACAGAATCTCAAGAGTGGGATGTTTGGGTCAAATAGCATTTACATTTTGGCTCTTGAAATAATTACCAGCATGTCATTTCCAAAGAGAAGTTAATCATCGACACCACCAGCAGCAAATGTTCTCATTTATCAGACCACATTTGTTTTACACGTTCCTCTCCTTAGAAAGAGATAACTGTGGTTTAGTTTGTTTAGTTCTTGCTAATAGAATACCCAACATGTTCAAAATGGTACTCCACTGTTTTAATTCTCATCATCTCTGACCATTAGAAATATTTTGTTCCATGTGCCTTTGGCGAAGTTTACGTATTGTTTTATGAAGTGTAAGTTCGTGCCCTTGCCCATTCGATCTATTGAGTTTATGCCTTCTTTCCTTATTTGGGTTCCAAAATATTTATTAACTCCCTGCCTGACCTATTTGTTCCAAACGTTTTTTCCAAGTCTGTTTGCCTTTTTAGTTATGGTAGTGTGTGTGTGTGTGTGTGTGTGTGTGTGTGTGTGTAGATCTACATACATATGTACACACCATATATATATATATGGTTTATAATGGGGACAGAATCACTTAGCAGATGGACAACCCTGATGATCCAAGTATTTATTAAGGGACTCAAACTATCTTCAGTTGTCTCGGTATTCAGAAGAAAAAAATTCAGAAGGCCGGGTGCAGTGGCTTATGCCTATAAGCCCAGCACTTTGGGAGGTGGGCAGATCACAAGGTCAGGAGATCGAGACCATCCTGACCAACATGGTGAAACCCCGTCTCTACTAAAAATGCAAAAATTAGCTGAGCATGGTGGCACATGCCTGTAATCCCAATTACACAGGAGGCTGAGGCAGGAGAATTGCTTGAACCACGGAGTCGGAGGTTGCAGTGAACCAAGATTGCATCACTGCACTCCAACCTGGCTACAGAGCGAGACTCTGTCTAAAAACACTTCAGAAGTCCCAGGGTCCTTCCATGATGCATTTGAAGGGCCAGAGAGATAGAGGCATGCCCTACATAGTACATCTTGCTGCTGTCCCCTGTATGTTTACCCATGGGTCAAATGAGATTGTATTGGAATAATCGAAAGATACAGACCAGAACACAGCCTTTCTTGTCAAGACTTTGCCTCTCCTTGGGATGTCCACACACACCTACCCCTATTTTCTTTAGGGATCTACTTGCTTGCTTATTTTAGACAGTACATCCTTTATGGCCTTGCTGAAATGTAACTCCTTGATGGAATCTCCTCTGATTTCTTTCCATCTGTCCACCTCAACTGAGAACTGAGTTCTTTCCCATGAACCCCTCACCTTCCCATAGTGCATTAGCTGTAGCTTCTTTATTCAACGTTTCACTTTTTACCTTGGACTAGAGATATTTATGAACTTTACAAAATCTCTTTTAAGGCAACTATTTCAGTTCTCTTTATATTAACACAGGACTTGTTGGATGATTGAGTAAGCGTGTGGGGCGGGGAAGAGAGGGTTCAGTTGTTCCTTCCTCATGACAGAGCTGAGAGGGGAAGGGCCTTTGCTGGTGGTGGATAGACCCTGAAGGTTTGTTGGGCTGAGTGTGGCCACACAGTGGAAAGACTTGCTGTGCTTTCTGAACTTATGTAAGGTATAGACACTACTGAAATGTCACAAACAAATAAATAAAAATAATGAGGACTATACTTAGGTTTCCATACTTGTGGTATGGAACGATATCTAAAATAAAATTAGCTGCATATCTCTGCAGATTTCTCTGATTTACTCTACAAAGAAGCAAGTGTTTAATTCTGCAAATATTTGAGACTCTTTACCAAGCGTTGTGGAACGTGCTTTATGACTGGAAAAGATGATGAAGGCGTAATTTCTGCCCTAAGGAGCTGTTTGTGCATCTGTTGGAGGATATAGATATTTTAACAGGAAGATTCTAACACTAGATAGGCTGGTACTTTCCGATAAAGTCTGCATTAGGAATATGTGAGAAGAAAAGATTAACCTGAGTGGAGGCTCTCATGAAGTTGCTAGTGTACTCTTTTTTCTTTATGCATTTAACCCCAAAATTATCTCTACTGAGATGATTCTTCTTTTGTATTTCAAATTTTACTTGGCTTCTGCCTCACCCTGACTCCTAGTCCCACCATTTTAATTGTATCATGATTTGAATAATATCACAAGGGAATGAAGAATTTATTCTTTTTTCAATAGGTGAACAAAAAAAGGTTTGAGAAATGATTGATGTGTATTTCAACATTGAGAAAACCCAAGGAATTCAGAAGAAAGTTCTCCAGCATATCAGGAAATAGGAAATGATCTCACCAATTGCTAGAAGTGGTTGCTCAGTCTCTTGGAAAGTGTACCTTCAATAGATAGCACTTAAATCATAGTATGCACGTGCACGTGTGTGTACACACACACACACACACACACACACATAATGTCTCTGCCTTATTAGCCATTTATTCGTGACTGTCTTTTAGTAGATGATTTCTTTTACCTTGTTCCTTTCTAAATATTACCTCCACTGGGACCTAATTACAACCCCTCAAAATTCACATTGCATTGGAATAGATGTGAGCTCCCAATGTTATCTTTAGGCATCACAGGATATTAGAAACTAATTGTGGTTATCCTTTGTCTATGCAGGTGTATAAACCTCTTTTGCCCCAATCGTTGTCAGACTGCAGTGAGAAAAGTCAAGGAAATATTTCTTACTAGCTTCTGAATGTTGTATGAATTTTTCCCCAAGAGTGATAATAATGCAAGTTGAGACTTTTTAGTTTCTAAAGTAAACATCCAAAGCCAGTGTTCCCTTTCTATTAAATGAATGTTTAACTGAACCCTGAAATTGTGAGGAAGGACATACTTTTTGATGCCCACTATTCTGTTCAACAAGCCATGTTCAGAAGAGAAGTTTAATTCAAACTCCAGCCCATCAAAGCATTTTGCAGGGTTTTCAAAGCAGTCATTGTCTTAGAGAGTAATTGAATATTACTATTTTCAACTGCTTATTTATAATGTACGAAGACATGACCCCAAAGTTGGTTTGCCTTTAGAAAAACAAGGATACAAAATGCTGTGTAGAAAAGAATATGCTATCTTAAGTCTAGAGACCTGGGTTCTAGTCCCATTTCTGCCTGCAACTTGCTCTGTGGGCCTTAGGAAACGGCGTTTCTTATCGTTGAGTCTTATTTTCCTGCCTTTAATGACGAAGAAATTACAAACCTTATATCTGGAAGGCACTTAAGAATTTGTCCCCTCTTCATAAACTTGTACAAGTAAAGTTGCAACATTCTATCAAGTTCAGAACATGTAGACTATAAAATTATCACCCATAAATCTATTACCCAGATACAAGTACAGTCTATCATGATCATATTTGTGTATTCCTTTCAAATCTTTAGCTATCAGCTTAAATTACCCATTGTGCTGTGTATCTCTTGACATCATACATTAAGCATTTTCCATATCACTGCATATTCTTGAATGATTACAATTTTAATAACTTTAATATTTCTTTGAGTGATTATGCCATATCTTAATTGTTTCATTCTTTAAAAATTTTGCTATGATTAACATTTATGCATAAATATAGCTTACTTCAGTGATCTTATACATGATTTCTGAGGGTTGAGATATGCAGGTCAGAGGTTACTTTTTGTTTTATTTATTTATTTATTTATTGAGACAGAATCTCACCCTGTCACCCATGCTAGAGTACAGTGGCATGATCACGGCTCACTGCAACCTCTGCCTCCCAGGTTCAAGCGATTCTCCTGCCCCAGCCTCCCGCGTAGCTGGGATTATAGGTGCACGCCACCACACCTGGCTAATTTTTGTATTTTTAGTAGAGACGGGGTTTCATCGTGTTGGTCAGGCTGGTCTCGAACTCCTGACCTTGTAATTCACCTGCCTCATCCTCCCAAAGTACTGGGATTACAGGTGTGAGCCACCCTGCCTGGCCTAGAGGTTAATATTTTTATGGTTATTTATATCTATTGATGCCTTGTCTTGTGAAAGGGATTCTTTCTGTTTAGCTTTAGTAGCAATGTGTGAGTGAGTCAGTATCTCTGCTATCATGCTAGTCTTAAATATGTTGTTTTTTTGGTATTAGCATTTCTCTGGTTATTTGTAAATTTAGATATGTTTCCGCAGGCCTCATTTCCAGTTTTTTTTTTTTTTTAATTGCATTTGAAGATGAGTACTTTCCAATCTTTAGGATCCCATTCACTGCAAATCAAAGAGGAAACATTTTAGTGAGAATTGTGCATATCTTATAAAAGGTTCTAGGGTGTTTTTGAGTCACATGCAGGACTGTTTGACTAAATTGAGACATGCCTTATTTCTAAATGGAAACATAGAGGTTATTAAGTAGTTGTTTTCCCTACATTTCATGAAATCAGAGTTAGTACAACTCTCAAGTCAATTATTCTTGAATTTTCACCAAAAAATTCTAAATTGTCTTGACAATAAACAGGCAAAATAGGTAAAAGAAATTTGCAAAGTAAGCGTAATGAGCAACTGGGACCATCCTGGCCAGATGCTGAGGTGCATTTATAAGGCAACTCTGATTGAAGGAGGAGGTGGTGTTGGAATAGATGAGAAGTCACAGCAGTAACAGAACCCACCCAGACACGTGGAATTAATTGGCAATAAAAGAACCACCTTGATAGGTTCCAAAAAGGAAGGATTATTCTCATAGCATTGGGATAATTGGTCAGCGTTAATGAAAAACTTACATCATGAGTATGGATCACAATAAACCCTGATATAAATTAGTGGTCATGTTAAAAAATAAAACTAGCAAAAGTCTTCAGACAAAGAAGAAATTTGTTATATCTGTACTAACTGAAAGCAGTAACTTTTTAAGTTGATACCTGAGGTCCTCAAACTTTTTCTGTAAAGGGCCAAGTAGTAAATATTTTAGGCTTTGTGAGCCAGGTGGTCTCTGTCACAGGTCCTCAATGCTTTGTGGTGCAAAAGCATCAATAGACAATATGTAATACGTCTCATAAATAAATGAATAGAGAATATGTATGTTTATAAGAAGAATCATAATATTGTGAAGGTTAATTTCCTGACAAATCCTGTCCCACGGTGGATTTTATGAATCTTTCAACTTTTTGGTAAACTGTTTGAAAAAGGATTTCATGACTGTTTTAATATATATTTCCCTGATTATTATTTGAGTTGTGTGTGTGTATGTATGTGTGTGTTTGGTATATTTGTGTGCCACTGATGTCTGTTTTTATGTGAATTATAGGTAGGGTTAATTTATCTTACCTATTTCACCTCCCTGTCACCTGATGTCCCAATACCCTGGAGAGCCGTGTGATATCTCCACTCCAGTACAGACTAATAAGTCACCGTTTTGCCTCAGAACTAGAACTCCTCCCTTGTCTTTGTGCCCAAGGGCCTGGGACTTGACTTTTGGCTCAGTTCTTACTTGTCTGCTAACCTGGCCTCTTTGCATTGGATTGAGGATGGAGGGCACTTTGCCTCACTCAATTCTGAGCAGTTTTGGCTGTGCTTGACCTACTGCTTAGTAAGAGACCTCCATGTTCTCTTAGAAATCTGAGGCTGGGCACGGTGGCTCACGCCTGTAATCCCAGCACTTTGGGAGGCCAAGGTGAGCGGATCACCTGAGGTCAGTAGTTGAAGACCAGCCTGGCCAACATGGCAAAACCCCATCTCTACTAAAAATACTAAAATGGGTGTGGTGGCAGGAACCTATAATCCTGGCTACTCAGGAGGCTGAGGTCGGAGAATCACTTGAACCTGGGAGGAGGAGGTTGCAGTGAGCCAAGATCGTGCCTCTGCACTCTAGTCTGGGCAACAGAGTGGGACTCCGTCTCAAGAAAAAGAGAAATCTGAGTGAGTTGTTGCCTGAATCTTGTCTGAACCTGCCTATCCCCTTTGGGTCCTGAAATCTAACTGTGGGTGAAATCTGCCTTTGTATTTCTGTTCATCCAGGTGAGCAAACCTGGAATTTGGCCTCACTCTGTCTAGTTGTGTTCCTTCCAAGAGATAAAACTGAGAAAGTGGTGAAGTCACTCGCACAAACCACTTTCAGATCCTTACAGGACCCACAGTATGAGATTCTGATTGTTATTATTATGGAGGTAGAAGCATCATTTTCGTGGAGCTGTGTCTCCATGTCTTTGGTGTGCCACAGTCACAGGCCTGCTCCTGCCCCTCCCTGCAATCTTTCCATTGTTGTGTGTGGTACAGGAACTGAGACAATTATGACAGAGCCGAGCTGGTTTCTCTTCTCTTTTGGACATCATTGTTTGTCACAATTCTGATCACCATTTCTTCCCCTAGATCACAAAATTGTAAAATCACTGCTATATTTACATTTTCTTTTGCTGCCTGAGCTTAAAAGTACTATTTATAGCTTTCCTTTGAAATTCCTTTATTAATAATCTTCCTTCATATGTATATCATTCTGTTGTTTATAAAATGCTCTTACATTTAGTATTTCACTTCATCAGCACAAACACCCATGGGGTAAGCCAGGAAGGATTGTTGTCTCCATTTTACAGGTGAGGAAATTAAGGCTCAGTGAGGCCTGGAAGGCCCTGGCCTGCAGCCACTACTTGAGCGGGCGCCAGAACTGGGTTTAGACGTTTTACTAGGTCTCTCTTGCTGTTTTCCTTTCTGTCTACAAAAGCTCCTTCTCGTTTATGAGTTTCAAAGATTTTCTTGTCTGAGACATAAGGAAATTAGTGGCTTTTCTTGAGAGATCTAAGGATTACTGCATTTGCCTAATATTTCTTTTACTATACCTATTGATCTGAGTACTTTAAGAGAAGCCGGTGTCTATAGATAATCTTCCTTCTTGTCAGACATGGAGGCAGAAATTTTCCAAGAAGAGAGAGACCCTGAAGACATCGTTTGTTCTCCGCTGTTCTTAACAAGCACTGCAACCACGATTTTGGATTTTTCTCCTCGAGGCTTTCTAGTTGTAGGCTACCACAGAATACTTGGGGGTCACGGATTCCTGTTCCCTTTTAAACTGTATCAGGCATGTGTGTTATGTGACCTTTGTGTTCTGACCTTCAGATTTAGGGAACTGAAAATTTAGGAAGTCTTGTTAGGACTTAAATCCAAGTGAATTCCCTTATGAGTACAAAGACTCATCTGTGGAGGTGTGGAATGTTGGAGAGAAAGGGACTTTCATTCATCTAGCCCCCTCAGTTAGAAAACATGGCTGGTGAGTGATAGGGCTGAGGCTAGCATGCGGAAATTAGACTAGATTCAGCTTTCTGCTGGCCTCCTCCATATCACTCAGTACTTCTGGAGTTGTAGCATGCCTCTTCCCCCTGGACTGGGAGTTCTAAGAGAGACAGCACTGGGTGTTCTCTGTGCACAGCTCTTCTCCTAGAGGTGATCCAAGTGCTTTGCATAGGCAATCAGGATTTATTTGCACGATGAATTTGAACCTGTCTCTTGTTGATAAAGTGTCATTATTGGCCATCGGCAACTAAATTGTAAGGATCTTGAGGGAGTTTCAGTCAGGGTTCACTATAGGAAACAAACCACTTCAGATATTTTAAGTGGAAGGTACTTAATACAGGGTGTTGTATAGAAGTAATTAGAAGGACTGCACGGAGCAGGATCGAGGCTGTCTCCAGAGATGAATCACAAAACTACACAATATTATTCCATTTTCTACAATCAAGAAAGAGGAAAATAATGAAGCCACCATGGGAATTACTGAGTTCAGTAATACATCACAAAACTTGTGAAACAGAGATCAAAAGCCATAGTCAGAATGGTGGTAGCTGGACCCTGAGACGTAAGAGTCCAGCTGCTTACCTTTTGTCACAACTTCTTTTGACAACCACCAGGCCAAAGACTTAATATGAGAATGTGGATGCCAAAAAATCCCATGTCTGTGCGACCATTCTTCTAACAGAAAACAGGGCAAGCAGCAGAAACATGTCTTCCATCTTACTTTTGCCTTTCAGATGTCAAGCCAATTACATATATTTTTGGCAGAATTTCTTTTGCAATCAAACCTTACCTGCAAGACAGCCTGTGCAATATGGGAAGTTTGAGGGTCGATCCACCATATCTACCACATTAAGGGTGATGGTTTTCATATTTTGAGCATGTCTTCCATAAGACTGTGTGTAGTAGATATTAAGTTGGAGTCAGAGTAACAATTACGTTCTATTACATCTCTACTTGTCAGTGTAGTTAATTATATAACAGAATGGACTGCAACAGTTTTACTTTAGGGAATCCCTAAGGGGGGAATTCCTATTTATCAGAAAAATGCCATAAGGAGGGAAGACCCTGAGGTGGGAGAGCATTCTAAACTGTTTTGGTTTCAAACATCTTGGAAAGTACTACACGGAGACATGCGGTATTATAACATATCAGTGCTCACCATGTCTGGGGGGAGTTCTGTCTTACAAAAGCTTGCCAACTTTCCATGCTGTTGCTCCCTCGCTGCACTGTTTTGACCCCACTTGCCTCCTCACCAGCCAAATACAAATTTTGCAATGAGAATTAGTGCAAAACGGTTTCTTTCTAATAAACTAAATAGACTTATTCTTAAAAGGAAACATAGAGGTTGTTAAATAGTTGTTTTCCCTACATTTCCAGCAATCACAGTTAGTTCAACTCACAGGTCAATTATTCTTGAATTTTAACGAAAAAATTCTACATTGTCTTGACAATAAACAGGCGAAATAGGTAAAAGAAATTTCCAAAACAAGCAGAATGAGCAACTGGGACCATCCTGGCCAGATGCTGAGGTGCATTTATAAGGCAACCCTGATTGAAAAAGGAGGTGGTGTTGGAATAGATGGGAGGCCACTGCAGTAACAAAACCCACCCAGACACAAGGCAACTGCACGTGGAATTGATAGGAAATAAAAGAACCACCTTGAAATATTCCGAAATGTTGAGCCTGCACTGAATTCTTCTGACTTTTCCCTCAACTCTGTGTAACCCCTATTTAGAAACGTGAAATAATTGTTAGTAATCCCTTCCACCTTTACATTGTACCCTAGTGAATGCATTTGGATGTATTTTAGACACATTTTTTTTTTTTTTGCTCCAAATTAAGAATCAGGCAACATATTGTCCTTCTAGTACTTGTAACCAAGTATATATTATAAAATCACTGATAATCTCATGTGTGTGGGGTCAGGTGGTAAAGATATAATTGAAGTAAATACTCTGATTTATTTTATTTTACTTTTTTTAAGAAAAGTGACATTTTGCTTCAGGAAAAGAGGCTGAGTGAATAGGTTAGTTGATGATAGTTTCTGCTAGATTTCTGCTATATCTTGCTTTTACCCTGAAGATTCATTTTAGTACCTTCTTTCCTTCTTAAGAGCACATGCTCCTAAAGCAGGGAAGCCCCCAAAGCCTCCTCTACTTCCCATTACTAATTGCTCTGCCCTCTTATCAACCCCGGTAATGAACTCAAAAGTATGGGAGGGCTTTAGCCATATGGAACTTCTGGGAGAGGACTTGCCTGTATTCAGGATTCACTTGGACTAAATGACCAAAGCCTTATTATCACAGTGTTTTAAGTAGGTGATTATATGAGTTATCATCAAAACTGGGACACTTTTGCAAAGGGGCACAGTTAATAATTACACTAAAACAGCAGGTATAAATTGGAGATGTATGGTCATCCTACTTAAACAGAGCCTTCAAGAACAGTGTTTGAAATGTGAATTAAAATGACTCAAAACCAGAGCTCAAGTCTTAGTATTTTCATGAATTTAAGTTTACCTTCTCTTTTATATAATAATCACTTGCTGGGCTCTGATGATGGGATATCCTCTGTATTAGGCACTAGGAAAATATAGGTAAAGAAGATACCAATTTTGTTTTTTCTTCGCTCACAGTATTGTAATATTTTAGAGCAGTGAGTTTCCGGTCTGGCTCATAGCATACTGGGGATCCTAGGGCAATAATGCATTTTATGCTTCCACCAAATTAAAGTATGTTCTGCCAAAGTATGATGATTTAAATGCTCCTGTAATGGTTTTATTAATTTGTCTATTTATACTTGGGATTTTGTTTATGATTTGACATGAAGAAACCATTTATTTTGCTAAGGAAAAGTTTGAAAGCTATTAGTTTGGGCCTTAAAAATGTGTATTTAATATTTGGTTATAGAGTTGTAAGGCTACTTTTTAAAAAGGGGAAGAACTAGACTGATTAAATTTGAAACACATAAAGATGTAAACTGAGTGGGAAACAAATAAATTACCTGAAGTATATAAAGGTCTGCTATGTATTAGAGGTTTTGTGATTCTAGCGGGCACAGGTAGGACCCATAAGTGGTACTTATGGGAATAGAGGCTTCAGCTGCAGAAAACTTTCTAGCAGTCATAACTTTTCTGCTACAGAAGCGGCTGTCTTATCAGGTAGTGAGTTCCTTGTCATTGGACACGTACACGTGAACTCACAGACGGCGGGGAAGCTTCATCTTGAGCGCCACGTTAGATGAAATGTCTCCATTAACAATTGCACACTTCAAGGATGTTAACTTTCTATATTGGTGAATATTGGGTCCTTTACTACTTCCTTAAAAATATCTAAAGTGTGTGTGTATGTGTGCGTGTATTTGTGTTTTATCAGAACATTAGTTAACTGAGTATATTTTTCATGTATTTTATTTTATATTTTTACGCAGTAGTCAATAATTGATAAAAATACAGAAAGCTACTACAACAGTTCTCTCATCAAGAGAAACTTAAAAGGCATAACGTCCACTGATGTGATTCTGAAACTGATTTGAAATAGCCTGGTGCATTTTTACTCTGTTGCCATTGGTTAATGCTTAACCAGATTTTGTCTCTGTTTCAAAATCTGGAAATAAAAGTGGAACAACTTCCACAATGACTTGAGAAAAAGGTCCCCAGTTGAAAATGCTTCCAATTGTTTTGCCATTAAATGTAAAGTTGCAAAACTAGCCTCTCCTACGTAATTTAAACTAGTGAGAAGCTTGTCTATTTTTCATACCATTTCAAATACTGAGAAATAATTTCTCTAGGCTCTTGGAGTTAAATAAAAATTATATTTCAGAGTATATAATGCATGAGGTTGGATTTCTTTGTTTTCTAAAACTGTATCTCATGGTCCTTGAAGGTTGATAATTTATATATCTTTTACCACTTTATTTTTCTATTATTTATGGATTAAAATTTTAAATTAGCAATATACTTATATTTTGCTTTAGAATAAAGTTGATTTTTAAACACTTGTTTAGAGACAGGGTCTCATTCTGTTGCCCAGGCTGGAGTGCAGTGGCACGGTCATGGCTCACTGTAACCTTGAACCCTTGGTCTCAAGTGATCCTTCCACCTCAGCCTCCTGAGTAGCTAGGATTAGAGAGGCGAGCCACCATTCCTAGCTAATTTTGTTTAGAAATTATTATTTTTTTTCCCAGAGACACATCTTGTTAGGTTGCCCACGCTGATCTCGAACTCCAGGCCTCGAGCAATCCAGGGTCTCCTCCCAAAGTGCTAGGATTATATGTGTGAGCCACTGCTCCCAGCTGAGCTTTTTCTGAATAGATATTTAAGATGATATGTAATTAGAGAATCAGAGATTAAACTGGAAACTTTAATTTACAGTAACAATAAAATATTAATTCAATAATATTAATTTAAATTATAGGCCAGGTGTGATGATTTTAATCTCAGCACTTTGGGAGGCTGAGGTGAGAGGACCGCTTGAGCCCAGGAGTTCGAGACTATCCTGGGCAACATAGTGAGACTTTGTCTTTACAAAATAATTTAAAAATTTGCCAGACATTGTGGCACACCTACAGTCCCGGCTACTTTAGAGAGGCTGAGGTGGGAGAAATACTTGAGTCTACGAGTTGCAGGCTTCATTGAGCCATGATGGTGCCACTGCACTACAGCTCGGGCAACAGAGTGAGACCCTGTCTCTAAATAATAATAATGATAATAATAATAAAAATAACAAATAAATTATAATGTCCAAACTCAATTCAAATGTTCTAAGCTAATTTATAGTAGTTCTGATATAGGATACAAACAACACGATTGACAGTTTTGTGAACAATATGATGTTCAAAAGGCTGAAGTATAATTGGTAACTCCCCATCTTGTTGCTATGATTACTCTTAGCAGATTATGTGGCCTGAATAAACATTGCTTCACAGCCACAAGCAATGTTATCAGATGTAAATATGTCTTAGCATTCATCAATAGTAGACTCATATTCATTGAAGAAAAAATTAAGAATTTCTACTTTTTCAAGTTATAACTAAAATTGCTTTTAAAATCTTCCTTATTTTATTGACATATCAAAATAAATATTCAATAACAGAAAAATACAAACAAAATCATTAAAAAATTAAGATAATTAGAATATCCGGAAGTGGTAGCAAAATTTCATGGCCTCACTGATGGGCATGACAGACTTGTAAATGGATATCTAAAATGGAGTGTTTACATGTTTTATTACAAGTTTGAACAAGCTATCAGGGCAGCATAGCTGAGTGAGCAGCAGTTAACTTGCACACTTACACAGTTATTGGTAGGTTTAGAAATAGAAGATGCTAGATAACCGTTAAAGAGACTGCTAGGTCTCCTTAGAGATCATATTGGTGATTTTTCCTATCGTCACTTTTTCCTCCTGGGTGAGGGGCAAAATTTTATGCATCTCACCTTTACAAACCCAGATTTCCATTTTTAGAAGTAGATTTACTGAACTCAAAGAGGTGCAGGCTATGGTTGCCTGTTTTCTCTTGGCCTTGAACAGAAAAGCAGTCTATTAGAATCAAGGACTAAGAAGAAACCTGCTAAAGAGCCCATTTTTTGCCAGCACAGCACAGTCCACAGACTAGCGATAACATTATGGATCATAAGAAGTTGTGGGAGGAGATTTTGAAGATCATTATTAATTGCTTATTATTTTAGATCTGCAGAAACTGAGGTCCAGAGAGAATTCACATTTTCTTGGTTACTTTGCCACATGGAACAATTCTTATCAAATGTGACCTGGAATGCAAGGTTGGGGCCATTTTTCTTCTGTGCTAATTTTCATTGTCACGGTTGTGAACTTTCTTGGCAGAGAAATTGTTTACTTCTGTGCTCTATTCCATTGCCTTTTACCTACCCCATCTAGTTATAATCTAGCAATCAATAGAGTTACAAGCTTGTTTAATCAAACTTTCCCCCTGCAGATGCTCTTCGGAGGTAGAACACTTGGGTTTCAACCCAGCCTCTGGTATGTTCTAGCTGCTCTATTACATTGGATAAGTCTCTTCAGTTTCTCCAAATCTTGGTATTTGAATACTCAAATTAGAAGAGGTAAATTAGTTCCTAAGATTTCTCCTAGCTGGGACTCTCTGTGACCTTTTAGCTCTTAAGTAGTCTGTCCTGACTATTGTCAACCATGTCTGTTTTTTTCCTTGACTGATAGAAACTGTGGCAAACAAAAGGCCACTTAGTCAGTATTTGTTCCATTCTTAACCTTCTCTCCTGAGAGTCCTGATCTTTCAGTGCTATTGTTTCCCTGTCAGGGTTGATGGTTTCCTTTTGGAGTGCCATTCTGAATCGGAAGTGAAAGTGCAGTGTGGAGGAATGTCACTGTTCTGTCTCACTTTTCTTTTTTTTTTTTTTTTTTTTTTTTTTGAGATGGAGTCTCACCCTGTCTCCCAGGCTGGAGTGCAGTGGCACAGCCTTGGCTCACTGCAACCTCTGCCTCCCGGGTTCAAGTGATTCTCCTGTCAGCCTCCCAAGTAGCTGGGACTACAGGCATGCCCCTCTGTAGCCGCTTAATTTTTGTACTTATAGTTGAGATGGGGTTTCAACATGTTGACTATGAGGATCTTGAACTCCTGACCTCAAACGATCTGCCTGCCTTGGCCTCCCCCAAAGTGCTGGGATTACAGGTCTGAGCCCCTGGGGCCGGCCCTGTCTAACTTCTTTATCTGAGACAGTGTTTACTTGTCTAGACCTGACGCTTCTCTCCCTTGCTGCTTTGTAGTTCATTTGGATCCTGAAATGCCACTGAGTTTTTCTTGTCACCTGCAGCATTGCCAAGAACAAGGAGTGCACCATTAATGTTAATTTATTTTTTCTGGTACTCTGTGCAAGGCAGATGGACATTTAATGTGTCGATCCCAACCCTACCTTCCCTCACTCTATACTCCCTGGTCTCACAGGAGTTAAAACATAGTTTTGTAAGAAACCTTAGCTCCTTGAGATTGTGGACTTGTGGGGGAATCATGGAAACATGAGAGTTAGAGGGAATGGTAGTGGATATCTAATCTTTAGTGTACAGATAGGAAGGGTCACTGAGGTTCAAAGAGGTTAAGAACTAAAGTCATAGACCCAGATAATGACTGAGCTAGATAGAAGCCATGTCCAAGTCCTCTGCATCTAAGTCTAGTGCCTTTTCCAGTTTTTCCAAATGTCTCTCAGATAGCCTATATAAAGGTTTGGCATTTCTGTAGCGTTGTTCTCTCGTTACCTCTTCTGAGCAATGCCAGCTGTCCATGCAGAGAGTGGGGCACCTAGCCAGTGCTGGGCCAAAGCTATCTATAAGAAGAAGTTGAGTGAATACATTGACATTTTCAGACCATGGTAGATCCTGCTTTGCCCTTCCGGCTCTATCTGACCTGATGCTTCAGAGGAAGAGTGAATACATTTGCTGTTCAACTAACAATTGTGTGTAATTTTCAGCCTGCGTTATTCTTCAATGCTGTCTTCCCACGCTTCCACCACATGCCACAGCATATCTGCTTCTCAATTACACTGGTAGGGACTTACACCGTTTGGAAAAGGTTTGCCTAAATACTTATTTACTTGTGCATAATACATCTTGATTGATACCTTGTTAATCTCTGAGATCAACCCAAGAATCTGTCCTTCAATGGGGAGGATAGAAGAGTCAGGGAAACAGGTGACAGAAAAGAGAGAAAAGAGGACTGTGCTTCCTCACTGACGAGCAAAGAGGAGAATTACAGACGATATCAAAACAAAGAGAGTTACGGATGATATAGAATCTCGCTTTACTTGGCGCTGGCTACTTGTTAAGTCAAGATCTTTCATAGACTCATAAAAGCTTGTGAGCAGAGTTGTCATTTGTACCATCTAATTCCATCACCACATTTTTCGAGAAGGACACAAGATTTCAGAGATAACGGAAGTTACACAATGGGCTCATGGCAAAGCTAAGACTAAAAGCTGGGTCTGAATTCTGAAGATCAGGCATCTTCCCACTAAATACTGAGATGTGGACAATAATGGAGAGCCATATAGCCCAGAGGGGGAACCATGTTGTACCAGTTTAATGGATGATTAGGAAAACAGTTTTCAAATTCCAGGAAGGTACTGACTTTTGTATAAAGAGAACGTTTAAAAAAAACCTTCAAAGTTATAGGAGAGTGTTATTTAAATTGTAACAGCTTGTTTAAATGAAGAAAATGTTGCTAAGGGACATGAATGCTAAACGTTAGTCTGCCATCAGCTACTTCTGATGTTTAAGTCAAATAGTCCCTCAGTTCTGTGGTGTTAATGTATGTCTCTTTTCTAATACCATTCATTTATTCAGTGCACACTGACCAAGTGCTAGGCCTTGAATTAGTTGCCAGGAAGATGTAGGGACTAATACAATGTCATTTAAATATTAAGAGAAATGCTCTAAGTCAATTGTTCTCAACACTTGGATCAGAGTATATACATAAAGATCCCTGTATGAGGTTAGTGTGCAGACTGTTTTGATAAACACTACTCTAAGCTTATTGCAATGGATGTTAGATAATACGATGTAACAGTTGTTTGTTTTTCAGTTTTGGTAATCTATATAAATCTTTTTAGAAGAGTGGCACACTGATTTGCAGGAAGAAAAGGAAAATATGACCAAACACTACTTCTTTCTGTTTTTGTGGATGACAATGACTTGGCATTCGCATGGCATCCTGAGAGAGGCTTAGTAGCTTTGTTAGTATTAATTGTCAGTTGGCCTATGGCCCTAAGTTTTCCCACCTATATGGGGTGGTCCCTGGTCATCACATAGCCTTTTGTAGTTATATGTATTCTGTTGTGCCTTGATTTTTTTTTTTTTTTTTTTGGTCTGTTGACTATTGGCTTCATTACTTTGTGGTCCTGTGGCTTATTATGATTAGATTTGAGGGTACAGAATAGAGAAAACATTATGGCAAGTAGAATTCAAGAGCTGGAATGGAAATAATAAGAGCAAAAACAACTGTTAAGTGCTGATTTCCTTTGATTTGTGGTGTCTTCCTTTCTTCTCCAAATAAGGAGGTAATACAGAGTGAGGACCGGAGAGATTTGGAGTCAAAGATCTGTGTCCCAGCTTCAGCTTTGCTGTTCGTTAGCTATATATCCGTGAGCAAGTTATTCAACCTCTTGCAGTCTTACTTTCTTGATTTGCTAGATGTGGGTAATGATGATGCTACCTCCTATGGCCGTCAGGATGACTGTGTGGCCATTGAAAAATTGTTTGACGTATAATACATCTTCAATAAACACTTGTTATTTATTGTCAGTCTCTAGTCTTCTTAGGATGGCTGGGGGAAAAGACAGAAGAGCAGCAGAGAAGTTGATAAGTGAAACCTCTTAGGTTCTTCTTAATTGCTTGCGTTTGACAATTTCTGAAAGAGCAACGCTGAGGAAGCAGCAGCTCCCCAGTTCTCTTCAGCAGGAGGCATCTTGCTTAGAGGAGGGCCATTGCTCTTGCTTTCCTGTCTGCTTATGGTGGTTGTGTATTCAGAGCCTCTCTGGAAATCTTCCCTTTCACTTCTTGCTTTCATGATGATTATGAGCTTCGAGTGAAACCTATCTAGAATGAGGGGAAGTAAGAGCAGTGTGAATCTTGGTCCAGCAACACCAGTTCTCATCACTGCTTATCTTTGTGTTTACATGGGTCTGTCTGAGAAGCCAAGAAGCCCCAGTGATATGTGCTAGTTCATCTGTTCATTAAACTTGTGAAGTTTCATCAAACCCATTTATCAAAATGAAGAGCTGTAATTAAGATTTTAGAGAAAGAAAGCACTCTAGAATATTAGAGCCGATTGGGACTTTACAGGTATTCATTTTGCAAATGAGTAAAGGTCACACTGGTATAACTGAGACTAGAACTGGGGCCACAGGGACTCTATGTCTATACGATTGGATTTATCACTTTCCTTGGATCCATCCTACATTATTTAATTTTTAGTACCTGGAATTTTCACTCTTGTTATCTTCCTGTTCAAGGATAAAAGCTCTAGATTCTCATCTTTATCTTACCTTTATATAAGACCTTTAAAAGGCAGGACTCATGTTGTCTTTTAAAACTTTCCCCTAACTATTCTCCCTGAATCCCTCATTTTGGTACCACTGGTCTGATCCCTGTCCTACAGAAATGCCTTGCTTCATACCCAGGCTCACAGTATTATTTCTAATCTTTGCCCTTGTTACTCCAGTTTTCTTTTATTTACTCATCATTCAAAGTCCTGGTTAAGGGCTACCTCTGCCAAGCTTATGCTAGCTTTTCTGACATCCCCCAAGATTTTTCATGTGCTTTCTGTGTTACTGTCTTTCTCTTTTCACATTTATAAATATTTCTTCCTCAAATAGGCTTTGAGCTCTTTGAGTAAAGAATAAGAATCTGATTCATCTATAGCTCCAGTGCCAGGCAAATAAATTCATTCATTCATTACATTAACAGACATTTTTATTGAGTACCTATCATGTGTAGGCCCTGGGATTATAAAATGTCCACTCTCAAGGATTTGAGAGTTTAGTTTGGGAAAAAAGCAAGCAGATGGGCAGGGTACCATGTGATGAATATGTGACAACAGTATGTAGATGCTGTGGAATTGTACTATAAGGATATATAACTTGAACTGTAGGATATAGTGCAAGATTTACCTTCAATGACTAGTAGAAAGTAATGCTTATGATCTAAATTGATGCATAGTACATTGGAAGTCATTTTTAGACAAGAAGTAGCTTGGTTTAGAGAGAGGAGAGATCAAACCTAGGAAAAAAATGGTGAATTTCTCTCAGAAAGTACTGCAAAATGACCTCAGAATAAATAGAAAACTACTACTACTATCATAGAAGTTACTGATAATATGATTTATATCTGTTAAAGGAAGATATATTTAGATGACTTTATGCTGAATTTGGATAACCTTTAAAAAACCAGATAATTCCAATGAAGTTATTAAATAACCTAGACAGTAGAGGTGGTTGGAGAAAACTCCCCTATCAAAACCTAATCATAAGTAAAACAGGCAGAAAAAATGCTATAAAATGCTCTTTATTATGATTATATGTAATCCCAGCACTTTGGGAGGCCGAGACGGGCGGATCACGAGGTCAGGAGACCGAGACCATCCTGGCTAACATGGTGAAACCCCGTCTCTACTAAAAAATACAAAAAACTAGCCGGGCGACGTGGTGGGCGCCTGTAGTCCCAGCTACTAGGGAGGCTGAGGCAGGAGAATGGCGTAGACCCAGGAGGCGGAGCTTGCAGTGAGCTGAGATTCGACCACTGCACTCCAGCCTGGGCGGCAGAGCGAGACTCCGTCTCAAAAAAAAAAATAAAATAAAATAAAATAAAATAAAATAAAATAGCCTAGTTAATTCATTAATATATCAAAACACAACTGTAACAAAGGATTTATTCTAGGAGTGCAAAGATGGTTCAATATCTAGGCTTTATCAACATATTTCATTACATCATCAAATTAAGGGAGGGAAAAAGAGGTTAATGCATCAGTGGTTGCTAAAGAGGGCACTGCAGCTGTGACTAGATAAGATTTTATTCCACAAATGCAAAGATAGTTCAATATCTGGAAATCTATCAGCATGCTTCATTACATCACCAAATTAAGGAAAGTAAAAAGAGATGATTGTATCAGTGAATGCTATAGCAATTCTAGAAAGATATGAGTAACTAAGAAAGGGTAATGGTCATTCACTGACCCATTTCTGTGTAAGATAGTTGTGTAAGGGCTTCTTGCCTAGGCGTTGTGACAGTATAGTGAGACTACCTGGAGTTTCCAACTTGTTGGGACATGTAGGCAGGTAAATAAATGACTTCCTTGTGGACTGTTATAAGTATGCAGAAAGTAGTAAAGTGCCCAGAAAAAGGAATTAAGCTTCTCTTCTTTGGAGGAGTTAGGGAAATGTTCACAGAGTTAGAGACATTTGAGCTGGGACAATATAAAAATATAGGGCTTGGTAGAAAGTGAAAAGAGGTAAACGGCATTGTTGATGTTGAACACAGCATGAGCAAGGGTTCAGAATCATGAAAACTTATTATAAATCCTGGGAATGGTGTCACTGGGTCACTGCTGACATGCAGAAGAATGCTGAGAGAAGACACTGAAAAGGTCATCTGCAAACAAATGATTGGTCAGAAGATGGGCCTCTCAGGAGGAGTAGCTCCAGGTGCTTCTTCATGGAGGGCAGTGTGCGGGTAATTTATGATGCTGGGGGACAACTGAAATGACTGTGGAGCCAATGATTTATCTATTGATGCTTAAGTTTTATTTATAGTCTCCCAGAAATTGCCTATTTCTTTATATCTGTGCTATATCTGAAAAGCCAAGATGATACAGTCAGTCAGTAACTTGGGATTGCTGTGAAAAATGTGAATCTTTGCTTAAGAAACTACTGCCTCCCATATTAACCAATTTTAAACCTTTTATTGTAAAATGATGTTAGATTTATAGAGACCTTTCAAGGACAGTATTAAGCCATTTTAAAAATTATAATTAACATTTATACTACAAATGTGCTTAATGCATTAAAAGTTTCAAACCTTTACTTGATCCCTTTTATTTCACACTTATATTCACTTTAGTCATACTGAAAGCAAACCAGTCACTTTTATCACTTTTATCCCAATTTAGTAGAAGACCAAGCCTCAATTAAAAGCAAAAGCAAAACCAAAATTGGCATTTCTCAGCCGTGTGAGATGGGTTTGGTTTTGGTATTTAGAAAAAAAATCATCTCAAGTTATTCCAAATGTGTAGCTAAATTTAAAAACCATGAGTAAAACAGACATTCATTGGTTGTTTTTCTATATTGGTTTTGTGCTAGGCCTTAATGGTAGTTTATAAATGTGTAAAATATGGTCCTTACCCTTTTAAGGAACTCCCAGTTTAGCAAGTATATGTGTGTCTTTGTGTGTGTATATATATACATGTATGTATGTGTGTGTATATATGAATATGTAAAAGGTACAGGGGAAGAAAAAGAAAAGAAAGGCCCTGTAACCAGAGTGAAAAGCCAGTACCATCACTGGCTTCAATAGCAATGTGTCCTGATTTCCAGTTTAGAGTCTTTGTCATTGATTCATGTTATCCTCATCTTTTAAGAAAATTGTACATCAAGCTGTTCTTCCAAGCAAGATGGTCGTAAAATTGCCATTGACTTTCTATAAGAATAGAGGCATCTTTTTTTTCTCACTTTGCATAGCACTTTATACTATAAAAAGTACTTTAATATCATCTCATTGGTTGCCATAAAAATTCTGAGAGTTAAGGAAGACAGAGGTTTATATGTTTGTTTGTTTGTTTTTTGAGAGAAGGTCTCCCTCTGTTGACCAAGCTGGAGTGCAGTGGTGCAATCACAGCTTACCACAGCCTCAGTCTCCCAGGCTCAAGTGATCCTCCAACCTCAGCCTCTTGAGTAGCTGGAACGACAGGTGTGCACTATTATATCCCGCTAATTTTTTAATTTTTTGTAGAGACCGAGTCTCGTTCTATTGCCCAGGCTGTTCTCAAAACTCCAGGCCTCAAGTGCCTTGCCCTCCAAAGTTCTGGGATTAGAGGTGTGAGCCATTGTGCTTGGCTGAGTCCTCTGAGAGAGTGAAACTATCTGAGGCTCTAGAGGAGATGCTGTTCAAAGTCATGCCACTTGTTGGTGGTGTGGACTGATGTTAATGTCCAGGCAACACTCTTTCCCAGCTCTCCCCTCCACCCTGTCTCTCTGTTACTGTGCCATGTACTGAGGCCTTTGATTTCTGCATTCTGATGCTCTTTGTCTTTACAGACATCTGGAGGTAATCATGTAGCCCTCTTAATTAATTCGGTTCAATTAATAAATTAGTAGGTGGCTTTTGGGCTGGGGGCGGGTACAGGGTGCCTTCCGGGCGTCCCTGTGCTGGAGAGCTCTTGCAATCAGGCTTGGAGAGCCCTCCTCGGCAGCAGCCTCTGAGTGTCATCCCCAACAGGCAGGCTGACTGGAGAGGTGTTTGGCTTACCCTGAAAAAAGGAGACATTTCCTTTCTTCAAATGGTATGTGCAATCTGATCGGAGCAGCATCTGGGCTGATCTGATTGTTCCCTCCTAGTTTAAGTGAGCTTTTCGTGAAGGTCCAACATGGTATCAGCTCAGCATACATGTCGATGGGCATTTCTTTGTTGTGCAGGGCTGACCTTTGCGTTACATGTGTTGAATATTCTATCCTCTGGCCCTAAATTCCAATAATTGTCCCAGACACTGTGACAACCTATATGCCCCTCTTCCCCTTTTCCACGTGCCCCTTGGTGGGGACCAGAGCTGCTCCTGCAGATGGGTCATTTAAAAGTGTCCTGCCAGGTATCTGTTAAACCCTTGTTTCCAAAATAAACTTGCAGTGGTTCCTTAATAACTGAAGAATAAATTTAAACTGAACTGTGGCTGCTAAGCTGTCTGTGCTTTGGTTTCAACCCACCTTTTAGTTCTTTTGCTTGCTACTTTCTGCTATTCCCCCTCCAAGCACACTAAACGTAAATGCTGTGTACTTTTCTGCCTATATCTTTTGCTAACATTTTTCAGGCTCAACCCTACTTAGCACTCAAACCCAGTCTGGATATCACCTCATCAATAAAATCTTGTTAATTCTGCCCCTGCCAAGAAGTGAACCTATGTTTTTCTGCATCTCAGCAACACTTGTTCTTAACCTCACTTAGGTAACTTAGCACTTCATTTAGGCATAACCATTTAATTGGAGAGATAATTAATTTAATAGATTATTAATAAAATTCAAGCTCTTTTCCATTCTCCTACCATAAAAACTCCTTCAAGTTAGGAACCATTTCTTATTCATATCTATTTCCCAAGAGTGCTAGGCACTAAAATAGTTGACTATTGGAAGGGAGATATTCAAGTTTGAGGGAGTGTTCTCTTCCTGCTCCTCCTCCATCTCTTTCTCTCTTTCTCTCTTTCTCCTTTTCCTCTCCTTCTTCCTCTTCCTGTCCTCCCTCCTCTTCCTCCTCCTCTTTCTACTCATGATTCCTCTGCCTCTTCATTTTTCCTTTTTCCATTTTCTTTCATCCTTCGTTCCAGAGAACTTTATCAAGATTCATTTAGTATAGATTAAGATGAAGTAGCAATCAAATGAGGAGTACTGTCTTCATTTTCATGCTTCTATAAAAACAGTGTTCGTTTCTTTTTCATTGCAGATTCCAACAATGTCTCACCCATCTTGGCTGCCACCCAAAAGCACTGGTGAGCCCCTCGGCCATGTGCCTGCACGGATGGAGACCACCCATTCCTTTGGGAACCCCAGCATTTCAGTGTCCACACAACAGCCACCCAAAAAGTTTGCACCAGTAGTTGCACCAAAACCTAAGTACAATCCATACAAACAACCTGGAGGTGAGGGTAAGTGCTGGGATTTCAGAGTTGGTTACTTGCAGTAGGAAAATTCAATGTTGTATAGGTGATTTGTAGTACAAAGTTGTGTCAGAAAAAGGTAGTTTGTGAATTCACAGCGTGGTTGTCATAGGCTACTAAAAGTAAAGGAGCGCCTGGAAATAGCCTAGACCAACCTCCCCTTTTAGGAAAAAGACTTTTTATGGGTTATATGGCTATGATTACATAGTGAAATGGGGTTAGAGCTCAAACTAGAAATCTGGCCTCTTTAGTTACAGCTCAATGCCTTTCTACTGCATTATCTTCCACCTCCAGCTCATTCTCTTACAGGGTTTTAGCTACCAGACAGTCATCCCTCCCACTTGCCGTTGGACAAATGTCCGCAAATGCTGCCAAGCAGTAGTCCAATCAGACACTTATACAAAGTGAATCTAATAAAGTGCATGGAATTGTTTACCTCCTCTGGCTGTTTTTCTTCCCTTAGGCTGCCGAAGGATAAAGTTGTCTAGAGTGTTCTGTGAGATTTGCATTTGTTAAATCTCCCAGACAAATTTGAGTGAAGCCTATTTTCAGGGGTTTTAATAACAATGCATTCAGTTTACATCACGTAGAGTTTGAAGGTCTACGTGAGCTCCAGCTCTCGTGTGTATGTGTGTGTATACACTCACACACGAAGCCTTAGGGGCAGTATAAATGGTACCGTACTCTGGTTGAAAAGGTTCCATATTTTTACCAACGAATGCTAGCAGCTTATTCAAACTCAAGAAACAATAGCTTAAAAAAACAAAAACAAACAAACAAACAAAAAAACTGAAGAATAGGAGCTGAGAGAGAAGAGGCAGTGAAAGGAGATTTAACTCCCTTTGTTTTCTGTCCCTGTCCCACCATTAAAAAAATTAATATCTTACCCCTCTCCGTGATGTTTCCAGTTGCTTCTTGAATGACATTAATGTTTGTTTTGTCAATATTGCTTGCAGGTGTTTCACACTCTGTGCTATAGTTCAGTCCTCCTCTTTCTTTCCTGTCCTCTCCTGCGCCCAGGAAACACTTTGCTAGTCTATTAGTATTTTGGGTCGGGTGCCAGAAGCCTAGTTCAGATGTCTGGCTTGTGTAAGGTGAACACCTAGGCTGGGTGGTAGAGAAGATCAGGCTTCAGCATGCATGACTAAGCTGCAGCTGTGGATCGTTGGGTATCCTTTGCCTCAGAAAGTGCAAGAACAAGACCTTCAGAAAGCTGCTCTTAAAAAACAATAAATGAAGCCTTTGGTGCTGTACTAATCTCTATAGCACTCCATGATGTTTTATTGCTTTAGAAGGAAACTGCATCTTTGCAATCTATCAATCACTTAGTGGAAATGGCTTTCTTTGACTCATCCTTCTTTAGTGATTTCAGGGCTTGGGAATGGGATGAATGGGATCTGGAAGAGAATCTCTCTTCATAGGGACAGGAGGAGCCATATGTTGGCTTCCTCATTTATGGTTTTTTTTTTTTTTTGAGATGGAATTTCACTCTCGTTGTCCAGGCTGGAGTGCAATGGCGTGATCTTGACTCACTGCAACCTCCGAGTCCCGGGTTCAAGTGATTCTTAGCCTCACCCTCCCGAATAGCTGGATTATAGGCATACACCACCGTGCCCGACTAATTTTGTATTTTCAGTAGAGACGGGGTTTCTCCATGTTGGTCAGGCTCATCTCGAACTCCTGACCTCAGGTGATCTGCCAACCTCGGCCTCCCAAAGGGCTGGGATTACAGGTGTGAGCCACCGTGCCTGGCCCTCATTTATGTTTTCAATGTTTCCCTTTGTCATCTTACTAAGGGCATTGTTATTTTTGTCTCCTAATTTCTGGGGAAAGCTTCAGTGGACCTCCCTCTAATCTGAACAGAATAGAGACATGTCCAGTTGTAGAGCAGAAGGCAAAGGTGTGAGGAAGTCTTTGTAGATATGAGAGTTCTTATAGGCCTGAGCCTTATGGTGAGGGCAGATCCTATATTAAGAGGGCTAATAAATGGCATATATGAGATAGGGAGAAGAGAAGCATATAGTGGCCTCCCTTTAGACTCCTTTATTGTGAATTTGACATGCCCTCCCTGTACTATGTGTGGTTCACCCACTGTCTTATTCTCTAGGAAGAAGAGAAGTGGTTTGTTTGCATGCTCGGCAGCGCACAGTCCTTGGTCCCCTCTCAACATGTCACCCCACATGTTTTCGTTACCTGCTAAAATTCTGTTTGTATCACTTTCTCCAAAATGTCTAGGTGTGGCCTAAATCAGAAGTAATTACTCCCTTGCCCGAGTTTCCACATCTTATTCTTTGACCTATCCAAATTTCTACTATTTTTGTTATTGCTCCCGCTTACATTCTGTCCCATATTGAACATGTAGTATGTGCCAGGCTCTTTGCTTTCTCATTAGTATTTTATTGCCTTATTATGTAACCCTACAAAATGTTTTTTTTTTTTTCTTATAAAGAAATGGAAGCTTAAAGGAGGTGACATTCTCTATGATTTGTTTGGAGTATGTTCCTGAACTAAAGCTGCTGTCCATATCCAGCATGCGATACTGCTTGTCCTTCTATTCACAGCACGTGTGGCACCAAGCCCCATATTACAGTGATACGTCCCTGCGTCCCTTATAAGAATATATATAAGCTTTGCTTCCTCATTGAAGCAACAAGACATGGTTTCTCACTCGTCCTTATGTTCCTCATAGCTCATATTATGCTACTGTGTTTTTAGTAGGAATGGTTGCATATGGTCAAATGTATGTCTGTGTGTTCTTATGTATGCATATATATTTGGATGGCTGGCGGATGGCTGGCTGGGTGAGTGCACTGCTCAGTAATGCTTCTCCAAAGCAGTTTGGAATATGGTATAACTCAGTCTTTTGTTTTCTGAAATTTTGGTTCTCTCTTGCATTTCTGCCAATTCTCACTCTTTTCTCTCTCCCCTCTCTCTAAATATAATAACCTTTACCTTTTCTGAATATGCAAGAGAAGAAATTTTCCTTTAATATGTAAGTTAAAGACAAATCTTGGGAACAGTTTATGGACATTCAGACTTTTTAAAATAGAAGCTACATTTCTGCATCTGCTGTATGACACGAAGATGTATCCATGTATTTGTTGGAAGTAGATTTGCTTTTCTTTATATTTAATTTAAATGTTATCAGTGCATTCTGTTACTCTGAACATTTTTGTAACTTATGTCTATTGTGTTTAAATGTTTACACATTTTAAAAGTTTATAACCATTCTTTTTCTTTTCTTTTTTTCGTTCAGAATGTTCTATACTCTTAGTGAAATTCCCAAGATAGTAGGTAGCACAGGTTTTAGTTCCAGGATGCATTGGTGATAACAGCTTATGCTCTGTATTGCCTCAGCTCATGCTGTTTTTTTGCTTTTAGCATGTACTTGTCCCCCAGTTTCCTGCTTCTACAGTCTTTTAATTCATTGCTTAAAAGTTGACCTTCACAAAGCTCAACCACAAATGCAGAAAGTTAGAACTAATAGAAATCACACAACCCATCTTGTTCTGATGTAAATGTGAAAACTGCAGTCTAGAAAGTGTAAGTTATTTATTCAGAGAAGCACCGTCTGCTCCGAGCCGAGTTGGCACTCAAGTCTTTTCCCTCTAACTCTAGAGTTATCCCAAACCTTGTACTATATTATAATGGCAAACTGTTCTTTACTACCCCATAACCTCATGCATTGTATACAGTTCTTATGACAATGTGTTTTTAATAGATTTGCTTGTATATGCACCTGTGTTCTCTAATGGAGTCTGAACTTTGAGACTCATGGGCTGCCTGATTCATGCCTTTTCCCTCAACGGCACCTAGCAGGATACCTGACACATACTAGGGACTCAATAGTGTGTGCAGAACTGAATTAATTGATAAAGCACAATAATATAAACCTACTTCTCCAGATACATGTTGTAGGTTCTTAGCGACTTTTATGAGACACTGTGGTTCTGCAGCTTCGACCTATGTCTTTGAATGACTTTTCCTTCCAAGCCCGTTCTTTGAGCTTACATTTCTGAGCTTGGTGTTGTATCTGTAATCTCTGGAGTTGGCTTTCCCATGTTTTAATTCTGACTGTGAAAGTAGAAAAATACCCACATGTTTTCCACATCAACTTGTCTTTCTGGGGCACCCATATTTATATATATAGTTTTTTAACAT
Organism: Rhinopithecus bieti; assembly: GCF_001698545.2. Lineage (NCBI taxonomy): Eukaryota > Metazoa > Chordata > Mammalia > Primates > Cercopithecidae > Rhinopithecus > Rhinopithecus bieti. The sequence goes on from NW_016805666.1 coordinate 2,016,282, forward strand.
TTTTTAAATTTTTTTTTTAGTTAAATAGCTGTTGGAGAACAGGTGGTTTTTGCTTACATGGAGAAGTTATGTAGTGGTGATTTCTGAGATTTCGGTGTGCCTGTTGCCCGAGCAGTGTACGCTATAGTCTTTTATCCTTCGCATCCTTCCCACCCTTCACCCTGAGTCCCCAAAGTCCATTATATAATTTTTATGCCTTTGCATCCTCATAGCTTAGCTCCCACTTATAAGTGAGAACATACAGTATTTGATTTTCCATTCCTGAGTTACTTGTAGAATAATGGTCTCCAACTCTATCCAAGTTGCTGCAAATGCCATTATTTCATACTGTTTTATGGCTGAGTAGTATCCCACAGTGTATATATACCACTTTTTTTTAATCCATTTGTTGGCTGATGGGTATTTAGAAGATATACAGACAACAATCACATGAAAAAATGCTCAACTTACTGTCCAGGAAATGCAAATTAAAACCACATTGAGATACCACCTTACTCCTGCAAGAATAGCCATAATTAAAAAATAAATAAATAAATGTTGGCATGGATATGCTGAAAAGGGGACACTTTTACACTGTTGGTGGGAATGTAAACTAGTACAACCGCTATGAAAAACAATGTGGAGATTCCTTAAAGAACTAAAGTAGACATACCATTTGATACAGCAGTCCCACTACTGGGTATCTACCCAAGGGAAAAGAACTCATTACATGAAAAAGACACCTGCGCATGCATGTTTATAGTAGCACAATTCTTAAAGATTTTATAGTGTTAACTGTCTATTTCATTTTTTGTGAAATTATTTTAGTATGTTTTTATGATGTTCTATCACTTTCTATTCTGTTTAACTGATGACAACAAGATAAGATAATGCAATTTTCTTCTGGTCTTTAAAATACTAGCCTTTAGTGTTGTGTTTGTCCTATAATCTGGGTTTTCACTCTGTTCCAAATTAAAAAATAAAAGATAAAACAAACAGCAACCACCTCACCCCCCAAAAATAAAACAACAGCATCAGTTAAACTCAGTCTTAGACTTTGATGACGGAACAGTATAGTTCTTTTTCTGGTTTTGGTAAATAGGAAAGCAAATGAATTTTCCTACTATACTAATGTACTTTTTTAAAGATGGTTTGTGAAATTATCTTACTAATACACTCTGGGGATTAGTATTAGGTTGCCTTGAATGGCAAAAACCATGATTACTTTTGCACCAAATTAATCACTCACTCTCTCTCTTTCTCTGTCTCTCTCTAATTTGGCTGAGTGAAATTTGATAATACTTTTTATCCATCATTAAAATAGATAATCATTTGGAAAGATTTGTAAAGTTCGCAAGTTTGTGAAGCTGAAGTTGTCTGGTGGCCTCGAATTCACTTTCTTTAATTTCTGAAATTCTTTTTAAAAGACGCTTTTATGTTAGATTTTTTAAAAAAACAAATTGGCACGACATGCCAGTTCTCACTCTTTTTCTTTCTCCCTCTCTCTCTCTAAATATAATAACCTTTACCTTTTCTGAATATACAAGAGAAGACATTTTCCTTTAATACATAAAGACAAATATTGGAAACGGTTTGTGGCCATTCAGACTTTGGGTCTGCATTAGGTACCAATTCCACGTGATCCTTTTGGTGGAATCGTTTTATATCGGTATACTCTTTTATAGTTTATTTAGCGCTTGGGTGTTCATTGTCTTTTCATTTCAGTAGGAAATTCTTACTGTAGCTCTCTGAGGTAGGTAGAACAGATGTTATTGTCATTTTGATGATTTGTAAGTAATAGAAATGGAAGAGCTTATTAAAGAATCGTGTAGCTAGTAAAAGAGTAGAGGGAGACCCTCACACCCAGGGCCCTTACTAATTTTAAATGCTTCCATTTATTAAAGGGTTGGCTAGACAGTCTGATGTCTCCTTTAACTTCATTATTTTATTATTTCATGATTCTTCTTTGAAATTAATTTCAAAATGGTGACCCTTTTCACAAACCAGCTTTGTAACCATGTTGGTTCACTTAGACTTGTCAAGATAGATAAAGACAGGTGAGGTGAATTGTATTAAATCGGGGTCCTAAGCCTGGATTTTTTTTTTAACAACATCTTTCTGTGCTTTCTGCTACTGCGAGGTTATGAATATATTATTCCATGGAGGGGAAACAGTTATAGTTGATTGCTAATCTACCCATGAGTTTGGGGCTGAATTGATCCAGAACCCAGGTTTCCTAAATGCACTCGTTCAGCTGCACCACCATGGTTTATGGGAACCAGGCACGTTTGGAGCTTAGTTCCTAGGAACTGATGAGTCCTGGGTTTTTGATGCTTGGTGGAGAATTAGCCATCAGTGTTGTGAAGCCATGTATCCTGGTTAGGCAGGATGCATTTGTTTTCTTAGCAGATAACTAACATGTGAGGGGAACTGATGTCCACTTATGGCATTCTATTTAAAGGAATAATTTAGACTGGATTTTCCCCATTATTTTTGCTGTGAATGTATGGTCCTCATCGTGTGCTTTTCTGTCTCTGGAGTCCTAGCGTCCTTTTCCCCATGCAAAGAGAATCTTGCTCTAACTTTGGAGATACAAATGGGAAACATCTTTTTTGGAGGTTACAGATGGGAAGCATCTTTTTGTAATCCTGACAGTCCTGTTAATTGCAATTACAGACTGCAGTTGTAACATCGTGGACGCTTGTTATAAGTATGCATGTTATGCCCTGAGAGTAGCCACAAGTTCACCGAAACCTCAGGAACTGTAATGGAGCTCGGGTTTGCCTGGCATGCCCGTTTTCTGGATGAGCATAAGCAGCTTGAGCTTCATCCATCACTGCACAGGGCAGTGCATGAGTTTTAATTTTCAGGTCCTTAGGGGGACAAAAGAACAAGCTGTGTATTCATTAAAGGATCAAATATTAATTATATTAATTTGATCTTTACACTGCATCTTTCAGCAGAGAAATTCACTTGTAATTCTTGGAGTGACATCGGATCTTACCAAATATTCGTAGGCCTTATTGATGCTCACAAGTGCCAAGATGCAGCCCTGGCTTGATGGTCGGCGCAGTTACATTCAAGCTTCGGTTTCACCACTTGGCCTTGGGCATGTTGCTTTTCTGTTCCATATCCTCTTTAATTCATAAAATATTAGCTGGTAATACTAACTGTCTCACAAGATTGTTTTGAAAGCCAAATATGATGATAAATGTGAAAATGTTTTTAAACCATAAAATACCTTATAACCCCAAGGAGCTACTAGTATATACTTATTCAGCAATCATTTACTTAAAACAGATCTTGTGCCAGATACTCTTCTAGGGGCTGAAGTAATGGCAGTGAGTGAAACAGAGACTAGTTCCTGCACTCTTGGGATGTATTTTCTTGCTATAATAAAAATAACATTATTAATAATAATTATTAGTGATACAATTGTGAAATAAAATTTATTTAATAAATGCATTTTTATAACCTTATATGTAATTACCAATAATTATTCAAAATTATAAAAAATACTTTAATACAGGTTAAGTCCCTAATCCAAAAATCTGAAATCTTAAATGTGAAAAAATCTGAAACTTTCTGAGTGCCAACGCAATGCTCAAAGGAAATGCTCACGGGAACATTGTGGATTTCAGAATTGTGGATTGGGATTGCTCAGCTGGTATGCGTAAATATTCTAAAAATCCAAAAAATCTGAAATTTGAAACACTTCATGTCCCAAATGTTTTGTATACGGAATACTCAGTCTGTCCTAAGGAATATGTGGTAATATAAATATAATAATAATTTAGCATGTTATCCATAAATTCTGATGTCATTAGCTTCTAATAGCAGTGATAGGGATTACAATGCCTCAACACTATATAAACTGTAAAATTCTAGAACCAGGGTGAATCTTAAAAGTTATCTAATGCAACCACTTTCTTTCCTAGATGAGAATAGTTGAGAATGTATTCACTAATACATTTCAGGGAAGTGCAGGTTATTTGCCCAGGAGTGCTGTAAATAACCAATGAAAAATCTTGAATGCAGGCAACAATTTAATATTCATTTCAGAGACTCAGAAAGGCAGGTGGCTTGTTCAGTATTGCAGATAGTAAGTAGGGAAGCCGAGCCATGATCCTGGGGATTCCTTCTCCCATAGATGCATTCTGGGGGACTTGTTTAGAAGTTACAGTGATTGAACTAATATACCCAAACAAAGTGGACTAGATGTTTTAGAACAAGGAGAAGTCTGTGTATTGTTGACAGAAATCTCTTTTATTTTGTAACTTGTCAGCTTAATTAACTGTTGAAATGAGTTCCCTAATAAGGTGATGAGTTCTTCCTAATTCTTGTATGGTTCAAAAACAATAATTAATGCTGATTTGTGTGGGGAGATACACATTAATCATCTTTATTTTTAAATTATACAAACGTACAATACTATTGTCACTCCATATTTTACATCTGAAGAGAATTTAATTGCTTTTTTGATAATAAAAATATACAGAGAGCCACAAAGAGATATCACCACACATGTATTGGAAAAGCTAAAATAAAAATGTGTCCCATATGCTGCTGAGGATGTGGAGAAATGATCTCTCACAATGCTGGTAGGAATGTGCAAAATTTTGTAGCCACTATGGAAAACTCTTTGGTGATATTTTACAAAAGTAAACATGTACTAACCATATGACTCAGCAAATACACCCTTTGGCATTTAATCCAGAGAATCAAAATGTTATGTTCACAAAAAAAACCTGTACATGGATGTTCAGAGCAACTTTTTTTTTTTTTTTTTAATCATAATGACAAAACACTGGAAACAACCCAAATATCCTTTGATGGGCAAATGTTTCAGTGAAGTCTGGTACAGCCATACAATGGAATAATACCATTCAGCAGTAAAACAGAATGAAGTGTTATTGATATATGCAATAACCTGGACATGCTTAGTGAAAAAACTGTCTCGAAAGATTACATATATTATATGATTTCATTTTAAGACAAAGCTGTGGAGATGAAGGACATATTCATGATTGCTAGGGGACAGAGATGGGTGGGTCAGGTGGGGCAAGTACTGGTCATTCATACTAAGAGGATGCAGCAAGAGTCTGTGTGGGTGGAACAGTTCTGTACCTCAATTGGAGTGATGGTTACATGAATCTGAACATGGGATAAAATTACGTAGAACTGTATGCACACACAAATCAATGCAGGTTATAAAATGGTAAAAGCTGAGTAAGGTCTAGTTAACAGTAACAATGTCAGTTTGCTGGGTTTTGTAATGTGTTATAGCTTTATGAGAGTTACCATTCAGGGAACCTGGGTAAAGCGTACATGGGACTCTGTACTATTTTTGCAACTTTCTCTGAGTCTATATTTCAAAACAGGTTTAATAATAGTAAAATAAAGAAATGCATATAGTTTTCTTAATGTATTATTCTCTTACTCAAAGTTCTATCTTACATGCCATCTGAATTGCTTGTGTGATACTTTGAAAGATCACTGCTATATGTATCCCTGCCAGAATGTATGGTTTAAACCGGTTTTCAAAGCTGGCCAGTCATCAGAAAGACTTGGAGAACATTTTTCAAAAGAAAAATATTAAAGCAGGTCCTAGGTCCCATCACAATTCTACAGAATCAAAATCTCTGGCCATGGGCCTCAGGAATCTGCATTAAAACAAAGCAAAATTAAAACATAAAGCAGAACTCCCTGGGAATTGTGATTGATTCTCAACCAAAGTTTGGGAACCACTCATTTATTTTATTAATTTCAGAGACCAGTGCCTTCGTCTCCTCGGAACCTTCTCCAGGTCCTGAGCGTGTACTCTTTCTCCCATAGTTAATGAGGGTAGCTTTTGAAGTGTTAAGCGTCTTTATCATGTGAACATTATACAGATTCAGAGAGCATCCTTCATGTTGCTATTCTTTTCCCTCAGTGCTTTCATCATAGACACCAATCTTTTGCATATGTTGTCCCAGGTCATTTTATTTGGGATCCAAAACCAAAAAATTTCAAACAATGACAAAAATGGATTCTTCGAGAATGCCCTAGTCATGGCCAAGCTTCTGCATTACAGAGCTCTTGCTATTGTGTTGCTTTAGGTAGCAATGCCTGAAATCTCACAAAATTTTGGGTCACAGTAGGGCTATGTAAATTATCTAAAAATGGATTCATTATGGACATTATAAAATAAATCTGACACCTGAGCCTTTGGGCAAATATACCATATAAAGAAATCATACCCTAAAATAACGATTGACTTAAAGAACTTAAAAAAAATCAGTATGGCATTTTTATCATCCTTTCTTAAAATTACTGCAGTCAGAGAGACCTGATGGCTTAGGACAGCACCTGGGGCAGAGGAATATAGGTCATTGGGAGGTGGCACCCTGAGCCTTCTAGCAGTTTGCTCTTCCAGCGCTCTCCCTTATTATATGTTCTTTACATTGTTCTGTATGTTGCTATCTTCAAATAGAATAAGTCTACTAGTCAATATAGACATATAATAGGCACCACATACCCATAAAGGTTGCATTATGTAAATTTAGTGCCATAATATAATATGAAGGATGTCCGCTAGGAGGAACTGGGGAAAGCATCACAGATGAGGACACATCTGATCTGAGTGTTAGAGAATGAGTTAGTTGTTTACCAAGCAGAAAAGGGCGGTGGACAGCATGGCATGCCAAGTAAAGGGAACTGCATGTGCAAAAGCAGAGAATGGCCCCCATCCCGACCCTTTTGATTTTGGCAGCTCTTTGCTGATGTCCTCAGGCAGTGCATCTGGGCTCCTGGGAATAGCTTTGCAGTGTGAACAGAGTGACTTCACTATGGGTAGACCCAAATGTTCTAGCATGCTCTGAAACTTACCTCTAGAAATAGCTCCAGGAAGTTAGGTAGCTACAGAGAGGAAGGACCAAGAAATATGATCTTATACCACAGGCAAGAAGTACTTTCCTGGAGGTACCGGCCAGAACTACTATTACTATCTCTCTGCACTTGTCTGTTATATTTTAGAATGAAATGTGCCTTTGCATACAGATGCTAAGGCAAGAAAGAAAAAGCAAAAGGCAGTTCTCTTTAAATCTCCTGAAACAATTTCAGGCAGCTTTTTTTTTTTACCTAGTCAAACACATACCATTAAGAATGGAGGTGTAAGCTAACTTAATCATTTTTTGTTCTGTTTTTCTCTCTTGCTTATTCACACATTGGGGTAATCCTGAGAAAACAGGAAGCAATGAAAGAAGGATTTTATTGTGAAATGTTCATTACAACTTGCAATTTTAAATATGTGTTAGTACGAGTGTGCATGAATGTGAATAAATTTTAGAGCACTTTCTCACATAATATCTAGCTTAATCAGCAGAATATCCTGCAATGTTATTATAGTTCCTACATTATTATGGTTCCTAAAGACAAATGAAAACTCTGTGATTCAGAGACCCATGGTTAGGCTAATATATGTAGAAGTCTCACATTTGACCAAATTTTAGTATCTTCCCTTAAGTATTGGTAATGTACAATAAACAGTATTTGGTAATAATGAATTATTACAATTACTAAAACAACTTATCTGGCAGAACAGTATCTTAACTATTGAACAGCATTATAGTGGATTTATTTGCCTCCATTGCATCTGAAGTCCACTTTGCTTTACTGTTTACTTTATCTTTCTAGCTACTCTGTAAAAAGGTTATTATCATCCTCAATCTGCAGAGTATAATGTATGTAAAGTGAAATAGCTGGCATATTGCAAAGCTGGAAATTGGACCCTTATCTCCTAAATCCAAGTCTGTAGTTGTTCCTCAGCAGTACACTGTATCTCATATTAATGCCATTATTACTTTTATTAAATGAAATAATTTTTCTCAAGGAGACATTATTTGACAAGACCTTTGGAATAACCATTTGGAATTTTCCTTAGTTCAGTTGAATTATGTCATCTTGCTTAAACTTTTCAGATATCAATGGTAGTTTTATTGACATTACAATGGAATTAAAACGACATTTTATTTTATTTCTTACCATTCTGTAAAATGGCATTTTAATTTGTCATTATTTTGTTATTCATCTGTTTATGTATGTTGTAATGACTTGGGTTTTCTTAAGTGCATCCTCTGTAAAAATTACCTCCTGGGAAAGAAATCTCCAAGTTCTATGAGGTATACCCAGAAATATCACCACTTGAGGAGACAGTAAAGTGTCATGCATGCCACCCAATGTGATCCCTGGTAGACAGATTTCACTGTTTTATTTCTTGACATCTGCATTGAATTCAGTTCTTTTATTGGCGCCAATTATTCACTTCCATCTTGTGCCATTGTTATTAATGGGGCTCGGTAGTGGACAGGAAAAAGTATAAACACATCGTAGCCCTTAAACAGTTTACATTTTCATTAGAAATTCAACATTTGAAAATGACCAGTGACTAACAATATAAAGCTTTACTGTAAAGCTTCTATTTGTGAAGTGACTCTATGGCTAACTCTATCAGAAGAAAGAGTTTGCTTGGAGCCAAGGTAGTATTGGAAGGTTACAGAGAAGAAAGACTCAGGGAGGTAATTAAGCATATAGACTCTGGCATCAGATAGATCTGGGTTCCAGTTTTGATTTCACCTCTTAATTTTCTGGGAACTTGGACTCACCAGGATAAGTAGCAACCTAAGTTCTTTCAATTTTAAAATAGAGATATTTACCTACTGGGCGTGGTGGCTCACACCTGTAATCCCAGCACTTTGGGAGGCCAAGGGTGGATCAGCTGAGATCAGGAGTTCAAGACCAGCCTGACCAACATGGTGAAACCCTGTCTCTACTAAAAATACAAAAATTAGCTGGGCATGGTGGCACACACCTGTAAATCCCAGTTACTTGGGAGGCTGAGGCAGGAGAATCACTTGAACACAGGAGGCGGAGGTTGCAGTGAGCCGCTGCATTCCAGCCTAGGCGACAGAGTGAGACTCCGTCTCAAATAAATGAATAAATAAAAATAATAAACAAATAAATAAGATAGAGATATTTGTATCTTAAAGAGTTGTTTTCCAAGTTAAATGAAGTCATGAATTGACATATATTTGGCACAAAATAATGACAAAATCAGTGGAAGATGTGATCATTATTGTTGCTACTATTATTGAAATGAAAATATGAACATTAGCTCTGAGGGTCATATCCATAGTATTTTTTTTTTTTTAATTCAGATTTTAAATTATAAAATCCCATATAGCTCATGCTGACCATTTAAAAAATGAGCTTAGTTGTATCCTTGTTTTTTTTGTATTTGCTGATTGAGATTTTAGAATTGGCTTGGCATATGTTTGTCCTTGCTAGAATTAAGATTCCTTTTTTGAATTTGCATTACACCTTTGTTAGAAGTAGAATTACTTTACTTGAACTTTGTCAATGTGGCAAAAAATGATTCATATTTATATTATCTCTTTGAGATGTAGTGTTTTTACTATTGAACTATAAGTACAGTTAAAATGTAGATGAACATTTCAGGAAGAAACTATTGATTTTTATTAGAGAAATTACTTTTCCAAAATGTCAGTTGCTACAGATTATTAACTACACAATCTCAGAAAAATTAATTTAATTAGGGATTTTATTTTGGGTTCCATTCATTTTCGAGATTCGTATTTTGGATTAAGCCAATCTCTTGAAATTGTATTTAAACTTAGTCTGTGTGTATGTCTTTTTTCAGGGAAAGGGTTCATAACACCATCGGATCCTCAAAGAGATTCTTAACTTACCCATTAAGAAAGGTAACATCTCTGTCTAGGGGTCACCAGTCTGTCAAGCCAGTTATATTGTTGCTGCCTAAATAAACAAAACAGGTTTTTATTTCTACTCTTACCAAATTAGTAGGCTGTGCTTGTAGCAAAAACTGAGTATGTGGTGGTGGTGGGGTTGTAGTAACTACAGTAGAGAATATAACATGTACACAATTATATCATGATATATGGTTTCTAACATTTTATGTATGTATATATTTAATCTATTCACACAACAAATATTTGCACATGTTGCCTGAGCTGTGCATATGTAAGGCAGGGCATAGAGATGGCCAGGGTGTGGGTTCTTTCTGCTGAATGAGATGGTACCCCCTCATCCCCCATTTTACTGTTGAAGAGAGGGAAGGTTGGTGGTGAGGTGGCTTGCCCCAGACCAAACAGGTAAAAAGTAGTCCAGAGTAGATTCAGGCATAACTTGTTTGAACCAAATTGTGTTCTTTAGACTGCAACATGCTTTCTGTTCCTTAGCATGTAACTATTACCCATGTATTTTTATTTATTTTTCTTTTATGTGAATTTAAAATGTCATATTTGTTCTGCTTCCATTATTGCAGTCCTGAATGATGATTCATCAGTGCAGTGGCCTATTTTAGTGAACCACAATAGCTTGGGTAGAAAGAAAAAAGATCCAACATACACAGGAATGGAAAGCAGCCATCTTTTTATAGCTAAAATTGCAAACATCTGGCAATTACTCTATTCTACCTCCCTTCAAAAAAGAAGGATCATCCCTTCAACTGGAGCCTGCCACTGTGTTTAATCAAGGCAGAAAGCAAGCCTTAAGCAGCAATAGTTTTGGTTCAAGGAGGCCATTGCCTAACCTAGTTGGCCAGAGTGTCTTCAGAAAATATACCATTTAGTGCTCCCCAGAAGCTACTGGGTTATGTAATGATGATAAGGGTAATATAGCAATTAATAACTGCAGAAATCCCCTTTCGTTTTTCTGCTGTTTCATTTGTGGTGGCTCTTACGGCAGCTTTTATATTGTGAAAGTTAATTATTTTGGTCAATTTTGCCTCTCTCCGTCCGCTTAAGCTTCTTGTATTCCTTAACAAAAGATTCAACCCCATCGATACAACCAATAATTGCCAACTTGATTTTATTATAAACATGTCCAGTAAAATGCTGAAGGAACAAATACATTTATTTTTGAAGCCTGGCAGTGATCTTACAGTCAAAAAGTGGTCCACCAAGGTTATGGCTCCTAAGTACCCCACCCTTATTTCTTATTGTGCTAATTGTTTATGAAACTAGTTCTTCCCTCACTGGCCAAAGTCAACACCGTTGGCAGGGGAAGTGAGAACAGCTGGTGGTTCACAGTATATGCTGAGAATCAGAACTTCTGCATTTTTCTCATGGTGTTAGTGCCAGCTTTTGCTCTGGGCTTGACCAATGTATGTACCTTTCTCTTCCCCATTTACCTTTCTCTTCCTCTAGGTCTCTGAAGAGTAGAGATGGATATTTCCCTTCCCAGGTTGTGCCAATGTTATTACCACTGTTCCCTTTTGTTGTAGAATATTTTGGTCAGTAATCATTAGTAATCGCTAAGTAACAGAAAATCAAGGTTCAATAGCATGGTTTTCAAAAACAACCTCAAATACTATAAATAGTCTGTTTTCTAGTGTTAGCAGTTTATGGTACTTGGAAATCATAAGCATTCAGCGGGGCCTTTGAGCTTATTTTAAATGCCTGCCTTTTGCTTTTATGTCTTTGCTAGAACTGTGTTCAATACCCAAAGACACAGCTTTTTCTTTGATATAATAATTTTTCTAGGCTGTCTTTCCTGCCAGTCTTCCCAAAATCCCAGTGAATTTTGCAAACACCTCATTAAACTAAATGCAGTTTTGAGAGAGATGAGATTGTGACCAGGGAGTTTTCTGGTTTTTACAAAAAGAATAAGAAAAAGAACAGGAACTCCTAACAACCTAAAATACATGCCTTGTGCAATATAGTTATCCCATGCACAGCTACATAATGTAACGATCTCTGGAATCTCAAATGAATATGCTCCCTTTTCTCTGTCTTCATCCAGTTGGATAGTTCTGGTCTTCCTCCCTCATGTGTACATCTTTGAACGTGAACTACTGTATTATAGCCAGTGTTCTAACCTATATGCTTTTCTCTTTGGTGGCCCTGCTAATGTAGAAGAGGTTAGGATAATGTTCTTACCATATTTTTCTTTTTGGTGTCTTCTTTGTGTGTGTGTGTGTGTGTGTGTGTGTGTGTGTGTGTGTGTGTATGTGTTTAATTATACTTTAGCTTCTGGGATACATGTGCAGAACGTGCAGGTTTGTTACAGAGGTATACACATGCCATGGTGGTTTGCTGCACCCATGAACCCGTCATCTACATTAGGTATTTCTCGTAATGCTATCCCTCCCTAAGCCCCCACCCCCTGACAGGCCCTGGTGTGTGATGTTCCCCTCCCTGTGTCCATGTGTTCTCATTGTTCAGCTCCCACTTATGAGTGAGAACATGTGGTGTTTGGTTTTCTGCTGAGAATGATGGTTTCCAACTTCATCCATGTCCCTGCAAAGGACATGAACTCATCCTTTTTATGGCTGCATAGTATTCCATGGTGTATATGGGCCACACTTTCTTTATCCAGTCTATCATTGTTGGGCATTTGGATTGGTTCCAAGTCTTACTATTGTGAATAGTGCTGCAGTAAACATGCATGTACATGTGTCTTTATAGTAGAATGATTTACAATCCTTTGGGTATATACCCAGTAATGGGATTGTTGGGTCAAATGATATTTCTTGTTCTAGATCCTTGAGGAATTGCCACGCTGTCATCCACAATGGTTGAACTAATTTACACTCCCACCAACAGTGTAAAAGTTTTCCTATTTCTCTACATCCTCTCCAGCATTTGTTGTTTCCTGATTTTTTAATGATCACCGTTCTAACTGGCATGAGATGGTATGTCATTGTGGTTTTGATTTGCATTGTTCTAATGACCAGTGATGATGAGGATTTTTTCATATGTTTGTTGGCCACATAAATCTCTTGTTTTGAGAAGTGTCTGTTTATATCCTTCACCCACTTTTCGATGGGATTGTTTTTTTCTTGTAAATTTGTTTAAGTTTTTTGTAGGTTCTAGATATTAGCCCTTTGTCAGATGGATGGATTGCAAAACTTTTTTCCCATTCTGTAGGTTGCCTGTTCACTCTGATCATTTCTTTTGCTGTGCAGAAGCTCTTTAGTTTAATTAGATCCCATTTGCCAATTTTAGCTTTTGTTGCCATTGCTTTTGGTGTTTTAGTCATAAAGTCTTTGTCCATTCCTATGTCCTGAATGGTATTGCTTAGGTTTTCTTCTAGGGTTTTATAGTTTTGGGTCTCACATTTAAGTTTTTAATTCATCTTGAGTTAATTTTTGTATAAGATGTAAGGAAGGGGTCCAGTTTCAGTTTTCTGCATATGGCTAGCCAGTTTTCCAAACAGCATTTATTAAATAGAGAATCTCTCCCCATTGCTTGTTTTTATCAGGTTTGTCAAAGATCAGATGGTTGTAGATGTGTGGTGTTATTTCTGAAGCCTGTGTTCTGTTACATTGGTTTATATATCTGTGTTGGTACCAGTACCATTCTGTTTTGGTTACTGTAGTCTTGTAGTTTAGTTTGAAGTCAGGTAGCATGATACCTCCAGCTTTGTTCTTTTGCTTAGGATTGTTGTGGCTATATGGGCTCCTTTTGGTTCCATATGAAATTTAAAGTAGTTTTTTCTACTTCTGTGAAGAATGACAATGCTAGCTTGATGGGGATAGCATTGAATCTGTAAATTCCTTTGGACAGTATGGCCATTTTCATGATATTGATTCTTATCCATGAGCATGGAATGTTTTTCCATTTGTTTGTGTCCTCTCTTATTTCCTTGAGCAGTGGTTTGTAATTCTNTGTAGATGTGTGGTGTTATTTCTGAAGCCTGTGTTCTGTTACATTGGTTTATATATCTGTGTTGGTACCAGTACCATTCTGTTTTGGTTACTGTAGTCTTGTAGTTTAGTTTGAAGTCAGGTAGCATGATACCTCCAGCTTTGTTCTTTTGCTTAGGATTGTTGTGGCTATATGGGCTCCTTTTGGTTCCATATGAAATTTAAAGTAGTTTTTTCTACTTCTGTGAAGAATGACAATGCTAGCTTGATGGGGATAGCATTGAATCTGTAAATTCCTTTGGACAGTATGGCCATTTTCATGATATTGATTCTTATCCATGAGCATGGAATGTTTTTCCATTTGTTTGTGTCCTCTCTTATTTCCTTGAGCAGTGGTTTGTAATTCTCCATAAAAGGCTCATTCACAGCCCTTGTAAGTTGTATTCCTAGGTATTTTATTTTCTTTGTAGCAATTGTGAATGGGAGTTCACTCATGATTTGACTGTCTTTCTATTATTGGTTTCAGGAATGCTTGTGATTTTTGTACATTGATTTTGTATCCTGAGACTTTGCTGAAGTTGCTTGTCAGCTTAAGGAGATTTTGGGTTGAGATGATGGGGTTTTCTAAATATACAATCTTGTCATCTGCAAACAGAGACAATTTGACCTCCCCTCTTCCTGTTTGAATACTCTTTATTTCTTTCTGTTGCCTGATTGCCCTGACCAGAACTTCCAATACTATGTTGAATAGGAGTGGTGACACAGGGCATTCTTGTCTTGTGCTGGTTTTCAAAGGGAAAACTTCAAGCTTTTGCCCATTCAGTATGATATTGGCTGTGGGTTTGTCATAAATAGCGCTTATTATTTTGAGACATGTTCCATCAATACGTAGTTTATTGAGAGTTTTTAGCATGAGATTGTGTTGAATTTTGTCAAAGGCCTTTTCTGCATCTATTGAGATAATAGTGTGGTTTTTGTCATTGGTTCTGTTTATGCGATCTCTTATGTTTATTGATTTGTGTATGTTGAATCAGCCTTGCATCCCAGGGATGAAGCTGACTTTTTCATAGCGCATAAGCTTTTTGATGTGCTACAGGATTTGGTTTTCCAGTATTTTATTGAGGATTTTCACATTGATGTTCATCAGGGATATTGGCCTGAAATTTTCTTTTTTTGTTGTGTCTCTGCCAGGTTTTGGTAGCAGGATGATGCTGGCCTCATAAAATGAGTTAGGGAGGATTCCCCCTTTTTCTAGTGTTTGGAATAATTTCAGAAGGAATGATAGCAAGCTCCTCTTTGTACCTCTGGTAGAATTCGGCTGTGAATCTGTCTGGTCCTGGGCTTTTTTTGGTCAGTAGGCTATTAATTACTGCCTCAATTTTAGAACTTGTTATTATTGGTCTGTTCAGGGATTTGAATTCTTCCTGGTTTAGTCTTGGGAGAGTGTATTTGTTGCAGAATTTATCCATTTCTTCTATATTTTCTAGTTTATTTGTGTAGAGGTGTTTATGGTATTATCTATTGGTAGTTTATATTTCTGTGGGATCATTGGTAATATCCCCTTTATCATTTTTTATTGTGTCTGTTTGTGTTTGATTCTTCTCTCTTTTCTTCTTTGTTAGCCTGGCTGGTGGTCTATCTATTTTGTTAATCTTTTCAAAACACCAGCTCCTGGATTCATTGATTTTTTTGAAGGTTTTAGTTATTTCTTGTCTTCTGCTAGCTTTTGAATTTATTTGCTCTTACTTCTCTAGTTCTTTTAATTGCAAAGTTAGGGTGTTGATTTGAGATCTTTCCCGCTTTCCCTGGTGGGTATTTACTGCTATAAATTCCCCTCTAAACACTGCTTTCGCTGTGTCCCAGAGATTCCGGCATGTTGTGTCTTTATTCTCATTGGTTTCAAATAACTTATTTATTTCTGCCTTCATTTTGTTATTTACCCAGTAGTCATTCAGGAGCAGGTTGTTCAGTTTCCATACAGTTGTGTGGTGTTGAGTGAGTTTCTGAATCCTAAGTTCTAATTTGATTGCACTGTGGCCTGAGATACTGTTTGTTATTTTGCATTTGCTGAGGAGTGTTTTACTTCCAATTATGTGGTCAATTTTAAAATAAATGTGATGCGGTTCTTAGAAGAATGTACATTCTGTTGATTTGCGGTGGAGAGTTCTGTAGATGTCTATTAGGTCTGCTTGGTGCAGAGCTGAGTTGAAGTCCTTGATATCCTTGTTAACCTTCTGTCTCGTTGATCTAATATTGACAGTGGGGTGCTAAAGTGTCCCACTATTATTGTGTGGTAGTCTTAATCTCTTTGTAGGTCTCTAAGAACTTGCTTTATGAATCTTGGTGCTCCTGTATTGGGTGCATATATATTTAGGATAGTTAGCCCTATTTTTGGATTGCTCCCTTTACCGTTATATAATGGCCCTCTTCGTCTTTTTTGATCTTTGTTGGTTTAATGTCTGTTTTATCAGAGACTAGGATTGCAAACCCTGCTTTTTTTGCTTTCCATTTGCTTGGTAAATATTCCTCCATGCATTTATTTTGAGCCTATATGTGTCTTTGCATGTGAGATGGGTCTCCTGAATACAGCACACTGATGGGTCTTGACCCTTTATCCAGTTTGCCAGTCTGTGTCTTTTAATTGGGTCCTTTAGCCTGTTTACATTTAAGGTTAATATTGTTATGTGTGAATTTGTTCCTGTCTATGATGCTAGCTGGTTATTTTACCTGTTAGTTGATGCAGTTTCTTCATGGTGTTGATGGTCTTTACAATTTGGTATGTTTTTGCAGTGGCTGGTACTGTACTGGTTTTTCCTTTCCATATTTAGTGCTTCCTTCAGAAGCTCCTGTAAGGCAGGCCTCGTGGTGAGAAAAACCTCTCAGCATTTGCTTGTCTGTAAAGGATGTTATTTCTCCTTCGCTTATGAAGCTTAGTTTGGCTGGATATGAAATTCTGGGTTGCAAATTCTTTTCTTTAAGAATGTTGAATATTGGCCCCCATTCTCTTCTGGCTTATAGGGTTTCTGCAGAGAGANCAGAAGGAATGATAGCAAGCTCCTCTTTGTACCTCTGGTAGAATTCGGCTGTGAATCTGTCTGGTCCTGGGCTTTTTTTGGTCAGTAGGCTATTAATTACTGCCTCAATTTTAGAACTTGTTATTATTGGTCTGTTCAGGGATTTGAATTCTTCCTGGTTTAGTCTTGGGAGAGTGTATTTGTTGCAGAATTTATCCATTTCTTCTATATTTTCTAGTTTATTTGTGTAGAGGTGTTTATGGTATTATCTATTGGTAGTTTATATTTCTGTGGGATCATTGGTAATATCCCCTTTATCA
The DNA here is from genome assembly GCF_001698545.2 of Rhinopithecus bieti. Classification (NCBI taxonomy): domain Eukaryota; kingdom Metazoa; phylum Chordata; class Mammalia; order Primates; family Cercopithecidae; genus Rhinopithecus; species Rhinopithecus bieti. The sequence continues at coordinate 2,033,261 of NW_016805666.1, forward strand.
TTTTTTATTGTGTCTGTTTGTGTTTGATTCTTCTCTCTTTTCTTCTTTGTTAGCCTGGCTGGTGGTCTATCTATTTTGTTAATCTTTTCAAAACACCAGCTCCTGGATTCATTGATTTTTTTGAAGGTTTTAGTTATTTCTTGTCTTCTGCTAGCTTTTGAATTTATTTGCTCTTACTTCTCTAGTTCTTTTAATTGCAAAGTTAGGGTGTTGATTTGAGATCTTTCCCGCTTTCCCTGGTGGGTATTTACTGCTATAAATTCCCCTCTAAACACTGCTTTCGCTGTGTCCCAGAGATTCCGGCATGTTGTGTCTTTATTCTCATTGGTTTCAAATAACTTATTTATTTCTGCCTTCATTTTGTTATTTACCCAGTAGTCATTCAGGAGCAGGTTGTTCAGTTTCCATACAGTTGTGTGGTGTTGAGTGAGTTTCTGAATCCTAAGTTCTAATTTGATTGCACTGTGGCCTGAGATACTGTTTGTTATTTTGCATTTGCTGAGGAGTGTTTTACTTCCAATTATGTGGTCAATTTTAAAATAAATGTGATGCGGTTCTTAGAAGAATGTACATTCTGTTGATTTGCGGTGGAGAGTTCTGTAGATGTCTATTAGGTCTGCTTGGTGCAGAGCTGAGTTGAAGTCCTTGATATCCTTGTTAACCTTCTGTCTCGTTGATCTAATATTGACAGTGGGGTGCTAAAGTGTCCCACTATTATTGTGTGGTAGTCTTAATCTCTTTGTAGGTCTCTAAGAACTTGCTTTATGAATCTTGGTGCTCCTGTATTGGGTGCATATATATTTAGGATAGTTAGCCCTATTTTGGATTGCTCCCTTTACCGTTATATAATGGCCCTCTTCGTCTTTTTTGATCTTTGTTGGTTTAATGTCTGTTTTATCAGAGACTAGGATTGCAAACCCTGCTTTTTTTGCTTTCCATTTGCTTGGTAAATATTCCTCCATGCATTTATTTTGAGCCTATATGTGTCTTTGCATGTGAGATGGGTCTCCTGAATACAGCACACTGATGGGTCTTGACCCTTTATCCAGTTTGCCAGTCTGTGTCTTTTAATTGGGTCCTTTAGCCTGTTTACATTTAAGGTTAATATTGTTATGTGTGAATTTGTTCCTGTCTATGATGCTAGCTGGTTATTTTACCTGTTAGTTGATGCAGTTTCTTCATGGTGTTGATGGTCTTTACAATTTGGTATGTTTTGCAGTGGCTGGTACTGTACTGGTTTTCCTTTCCATATTTAGTGCTTCCTTCAGAAGCTCCTGTAAGGCAGGCCTCGTGGTGAGAAAACCTCTCAGCATTTGCTTGTCTGTAAAGGATGTTATTTCTCCTTCGCTTATGAAGCTTAGTTTGGCTGGATATGAAATTCTGGGTTGCAAATTCTTTTCTTTAAGAATGTTGAATATTGGCCCCCATTCTCTTCTGGCTTATAGGGTTTCTGCAGAGAGATCTGCTGTTAGTCTGATGGGCTTCCCTTTGTGGTACCTGACCTTTCTCTCTGGCTGCCCTTAACATTTTTTCCTTCATTTCAACCTTGATGAGGTAACCCGATTTTTCTCTCTGGCTGCCCCTAACATTTTTTCCTTTATTTAAACCTTGGTGAATCTGACAATTATCTTGTGGCTGCTCTTCTTGAGGAGTATCTTTTTGGTGTTCTCTGTATTTCCTGAATTTGAACATTGGCCTGTCTTCCTTGGTTGGGGAAGTTCTCCTTTCTTTCAGAGATTCCCTGCCCAGAGAGGAAGACTCTATAGAGGCAGTCTGTCTACAGTGACTTTGTGGCACTAAGGTAGGCTTTGCCCTATTCTAACTTCCTGGAGGCTTTGTTTACATTGTGATGGGAAAACCGGCTGCTCAAGCCTCAGTAATGGGGGATGCTCCTCCCCCCACCAACCTGGAGCATCCCAGGTCAACTTCAGACTGCTGTGCTGGCAGCGAGAATCTCAAGCCAGTGGATCTCAGCTTGCTGGGCTCCATGGGGGTGGGGTCCACTGAGCTAGAACACTTGGCTCCCTGACTTTAGTCCCCTTTCCAGGGGAGTGAATGGTTCTGTCTAGCTGGCATTCCAGGAGCCACTGGGGTATGAAAAAAACAAACTCCTGCAGCTAGCTCGGTGTCTGCCCAAATGGCCACCCAATTTGGTGCCAATTTGGTGCTTGAAACCCGGGGCCCTGGTGGTGTAGGCACCTGAGAGAATCTCCTGGTCTGCGGGTTGCAAAGACCGTGGGAAAAGGGTAGTATCTGGGCCGGAATGCACTGTTCCTCATGGCAGGGTCCCTCATGGCTTCTCTCGGCTAGGAGAGGGAATTCCCTGACCCCTTGTGCTTCCAGGGTGAGGTGACACTCCACCCTGCTTAGGCTTGCCCTCCGTGGGCTGCACCCACTGTCTAACTAGTCCCAATGAGATGAGCCAAGTACTTCAGTTGGAAATGCAGAAATCACGTACCTTCTGAGTTGATCTGTCTGGGAGCTGCAGACCAGAGCTGTTCCTATTTGGCCATCTTCAACCTAAGTCCCATATTTTGCTTTTACTTTGGGACTTGGAATCTACAAATGTTCTAGAATACAGACAGTATTGTATTGCAGGGGGCTTTACATGTCTATAGTGGTTCTCTGTCCTTTTAACACGAGTAATAACCACCTGGGGAACTTCAAAAAGTTTCCAGGCTTGGGTCTCACCCTCACATATTGTAATGTAATTGTTCTGGGATGGGCACTATCTTTTTTTTAAATTTTTTTCACGATCCATTTCTAGAACTACTAAGATAGGCCAATCTCCTACTGATGCTTGAGTTCATATAATCACTGTCAAGGTGTTTTTCAGGCTTATATTGAATATTTCTAGTGCAGGAAACTTAAAGAACACTTTTTGTCTTAAGACAGTTCTGATTTTTTTAGAGATCAGATTTATTCTTATTTAAATTCTGCCATCATAACATGTGAGATTGTCTTTTAGTCTTATAAATTTATAATTTCTAGCCATGGAGTTTAGTTAGTACTTAAAATTGTAACCCCCTGCCCTTCAATAAAACAAAAACAAAGCAAGAACAACCTGATCACATCTTTATAATTGTGACTCAGTCCTCATCAGATACGGCCTTTCTCTTCTTCACTTTTGAGTTATAAATCCTGGGGAAAGGAACAATGAGGAACAAGCAGACAAACAAATAGAATAAGTACTTTCTATAGTGAGGCAGCACTAGAGTTACCTTGTTAACTAGACGGAGAGCTGGAACTCTAAGCTTTTCATCGTTTTATTGACAGTGTGTAACATATGGTTAAGTCACAGAAGAAACATTCAATTATTGTTATCAAATAAGTAATAATTATGAGGTTTATTAAGAGGGCCCAGTTCAATTTATATGTGCAAAACTTATGCCCTTAATTGTAACAATACTCCAGAAATTATAGTGGAAGTAAGTTCCTTTTGCAGAGAGAATACACCTTAAAATGCCTGGGCACAAGTTTAATGAGAGATACGTTGTTCTATATCCCAGTGAGAACAAAAAGTCAAAGTAATGATCTCAAACTCTCTAGAAGGACATGAAGCTTAATAGTAACAGTCCCTGATGCAGGTGGATCCTCTTGGGCAATCTTACATTTGCACTGGCCTTACTATATGGTGGAAGTGAGCGTATGTTTCATTCATAGCCTCATCCCTGTTACTTTAGATTGAAAGTATTTCCCCATGTTTTGGTAAAACCTGCTGCTCCTGAAACCTACCTTTGTTCCTAGTCCTGCCCTTATAAATGGCAAAAGATAAAGCCAATTCATCTTGCTTATATGAGCCCGTCTTCCCTTTCATAATAGAGATATGTCCTTCATTCTTTTCTTTTAGCTGAATAGTTCCACTGCAGAGTCTCTTAATTATTTAATGTAGTCCATCCTGAAAGACCTCATTTGTCCAAGAACTGAACATAATGCTATTGAATGCAGAAAGGGAATGGCAAGGTTCTTTCAGAGAATTCCTTTTCCTGAACAAAGGTGCAATTGCCAAGAAGCACCTTCACATTTTTTTACAGCTTGTCAGGCTTCCTTATAGCACTGTTATATGTGGCAGTATTATGATTGACATTAAAAAATGTGTGTATTTTTGAAAGAACTATTTCCTTTATTTTAAATAGAAAAGAACACAGCATCTGTGAGAGCAGGAAGATCAAAAATAAATTAAAAACCTTTCTTGTGATTAGGTTAACCAGATTGATTAGGACAAATTAAATAAGTTATTATTTCCTCAAAATTTAGACTTACTAGGCCTAAAGGAGCATAGAGGTCTTTAGACTTAGTAAGTCTAAATTTTGAGGAAATACATTGGAAAAACTTGAGCTCAGAATGAGTAATAGTAAATGCAAAACTAAGATTATTAAGAAAATTATCAGAATTTCCTATGTGATTTTTTTTTAACAACTTATATTGTACATGGGTTTAAGTTATCTTACAGCTCTTTAATTATTTTTTAAAGTAGGATAACATATTATCTTCCTTCTCTCTGCCTCTGTCAAGGGTTTGTTATTTGAGCATTACAGTTACACACCACCACTATCTGGTTGTAGCGTGACTGATATATCAGTTAATTGGAAAAGTGAACAAAACTCTTTAAACTCAACCTATACAATTAAGATGATGAAGTGGCAGCAATCATTGTGCTCTTTTACTTACCTCTGTGATTTGTTATACTCTGTGTTTATTTAAAATGTAAATAACGCGCAGTTAGAGTAATAGATGCAGATGATTGAACATCCTTAGACATCTGGAGATGCAGCACTGGCAAGATTCTCTCTGAAAATTTCTGACAATCTTTTTGTTGCAACCTGAGAAGCCATCGACATAACTGAAAGCCTAATAGTAAGGCCAAATTCAATCAAGCTGAAAATTCTTTACACCATCACTGATGATGTTGCGTCTTCCCCACCCAGCTCAACATTGAGATTTTTTTTTTTTGATATGTAGAACTTATTTGTTCCAGAATTTTCCTTTCAATTCATCAAATCATTACATAAATAACTTTTTTTTTTCTTTTGGATTTCTTGACTCTCAAATGATTTTACTCTTTTTAGAGAGCTACAGCCACAGTTTTCTTAAATATAGGGATTTTTGAGGTATCATATTTTGCTAACAGTAAGTTTATAGTATTCCTAAGCAGCTTATCTCATGCAGTTTTCTCTATATTGAATATGGTTCAGGTGAAAATTAACCTGTGTGAAAGTGTTGTCATCTGGAATGACTGCCTCTTACCCTAGAAAACAGTCAGTCCAAGGTTGAGAACACATCTGAGAAACTGTGCCTATTTTGAGAAATACCAAGAAATTTTTATTCACTGGAACAGCTGCCAGGAAACTTGTTGGTCATAGACCAGTGCCTTAGTTGGGCATTTTTTTCAGAAGTAGAGAAAGGCAAAGCTAGAGTCACCGAGGGATTGGAAGGATGAAAGACATGTAGTTGGAAGCTGGGCACTGTGGAAGACCAAAACACTCTTCAAACATTCTGCTTTCAAGAATAAACCCATTCCCTAGGAGCATCAGACAGAGTATGAAGAGCCATGATTTTTAGCTAAGACCTAACATTTATCTTACAGTTTGATTTTGTTGTGAATATTATCTCAGAATTATGCAGGGATGGTCCATCGAAAGGGGACACCAAAAAGGTCTGTCAGAGTCAAGCTGAGTTTATCTTAGTCATGCTGAAAAGTAGGTGGCAGTCAATCAAAATGGCAATCACTGAACAAGACAAGAGTTCACTGGAGGGAAGGGTAAATGGGAAGGACGCTCCCTGCATTCTTGAGGCCTATGTAGATCAACAAATGACTCTGGGTTGGTTTCCACAGTTGTAAAACAATGGGATTGAACAATATTGTTTCTTCACTTCCTTCCTGCTCTAAGATTGTACGAAAGTATGATTCAACGACATATATTGCGTAAAATTGGTTACTCCTGAAGTGCATGGAGTAAAATTGTTCCCATAGAATATCGTGAATTCAGTTAAGTTGTGACATGGGTCATAGACTCCGCAGTCTGTACGCCCTCAGTATATTCCTCTGACAACGCCATGTCCTTTCATTCTAAGCTCATATCCTTACACATTTTTTTCTCTACACCTGAGCAAAATATACATTCATGTTCTTAAGTGCAAGTAGTTCATGAGGAAGCTAACATTTAATTTGTTCCTACTATATGCCAGGTATCTGATATGTCATCTTTACAGCATTATTTGAAGTTTGGTACTAATAGTTCCATTTTTCAAGTGATGAAATTAAGGCTCAGAGAGATAGTAAGTTGCCCAAGGCATTGTGACTTATAAATAATGGATCTTAGATTTGAACACAAATATCTCTAAATCCAAACTTCATGATTTTTCTGCTGTATTTCATTTGCTCACTTCCAAAGTCTATACAAAAATATTTGTTAAATGTGCATGTACTGAGATACAGATATCTACTATATCTATATATACAGCGATAACTATCAAAAGGAGAGAGGTCATCTAAATCTTCAAAGTATGTCAAAATGGAACCCTGCCAGAAAGACTTCATTTTTAATAGAAATCAGAGCATTAGCTGAAGCCATGAAGTTCTAAGATTAAAATGTAGCTGTGAATCGGGGAGGATTCAGAGAGGTCTTTATGTATATGCTATAGGTGATCATGTGTGAATTTGACCTATGGCAAGAAGAATTTTTTTTTTTTTTAAAAGCTCTTCCAGGTTATCCTTGTGTTGGGGTGGAGGACAGAATAAAGAAATGAATGTCTTGCTGGTTCTTCCAAGTTGTATGAGGATAATATCACCCAGGAATGATATGTTAGATAAAGACCCAGGATCTTTATTACTTTTTTACGTTTAGTTTTGTTGCTGTTGCTTAAATTTCTAGTCCGTTTTGACAGCATTAGAACCTTTAAAAGGAACTCGTAACCTTTTCTTTTTCCTCTTCCTGAAATGTGTGGATGGGAGGATTGGATAAGAGCCTCAAGGGATGGAAAGAAGAGCTCAGTGCGAGTACACATTCGTTTATTCATTTAGCAAACATCCATCGAGTGCCTAGGACCTTTACGGTATTCTGCCAAGAGCTGTGCAGGATAGGAATGAACAAGGGATGACCTTTGCTTTGGCTGTGTACACCAGAAAAAGGAGCAGAGGCTGGAGGACTCTTGCCAAGAAGCTATTTAGTGGTTCTCTTAGAGCCTTATCCCTATCTAGGGTGGAGATTAACTCAGACATTTTTTAAAATTCTATTTATTTACCTCTAAAATTAAAAGAAATATATATTAAAAATAAGGAGGTGGTGTGGAGCTTTTACTGAAATATATTTCAATTTGAGTATTGACCGTTATAGTGATGGATACAGTTGATCCATCACAACCACCATTTCAAAGGAAGATGGGGAAATCCTTTGACGTTGTGTGGAAAATAACAGGAAATTTTGGTCTGACAGTTGTGAGAGGGTTAAGAAAGTCAATCATTTTGTAACCAGGCACAGCAATCTTGTATGAACCATGTCAGGATGTTGTCTGCATGCCGTCTTTGCTGATCACAGTAATCGGGTCATAAGAGAAAGGGAAGTAATAGAGTGTCTCTTAGCAACCAACCCCAGGAAAAAGAAAATTACTCAAACCCAGCCATCTAGCCAGAGAAGTAGAAAGAAAAAAAATATTCTCATTGTCTGCTGAAAGAGCTCAGGGATGAGAGAGAGAGAGAGAAAGTGAGAGAGAGAGGAGAAAGGAGAGAGAGAAGGAGGAAGAAAGAAGAAAGGGAGAGAGAGAGAGGAGAAAACAGGAAGGAGAGAGGGAGGAAGGAGAAGAGAGGCCAGAGAGAAAGAGGAAGGTATGGAGAGACAGGAGGGAGAGAGAGAGAGAAAGAAAAGAAGGAAGGAGAAAAGCAGAAAGAAGTAAACAAAAAACTGAAACCTTTTATTTCTTCACCTTCCTTTGTCTTGGTGTTATCTTTTAAAAAATTTTATTTCAGAAAGAGAGAAAGAGGCAAAAAGTGGGTGAGGACAAAAGAAACCGTGTCTCCTAAAACAGGCACTTGATCGTCCACATCGTGAGAGAAAGCGGGGAGGACAAATGGTAGTATGACTTCGTCATGTCCCATGTTTCTCATTGTTTCCAGTTGCAATCTGGATTACTCTTCAGAAGTAGTAGGAAGACGAAGTCTGCAGGTGCTGTGATCAGTGTTCTAAGACCTGTTTTTGAATTCCCTGCTTGTTAATTGTGTAACAGTCAGTTCTACAGCTCACTGCAGACTTTATAGTAATGACTTTCAAACTTTGTTTTTTTCTGACATAAATAGCAGTAAGAAATACATATTACATTGACAAGAGCATATATATGTACATGTCAATGTAATATTTATTGTCAGTGTAATATTTATTATGTTAAGTGAAATTTTCATATATATATATATTTTCATATAGAGGCCCTTTATGTGATGCATACTAATGTTTTCTATTCAATTTCATTACAAAAATTCTTTGGGAGCCCCGCTGAATTGACTGTATGACCCTAATGAGTTACTTCCTTCCATTTGAAAACACCAGTCTAGGATCAGCACTTGCTTTACATTTTGATTTTGCTAGAGTGGAGCCAAGCAGCAAGTTCAGTCTTGGTGAAGAGTCTTTGGCCAGCACTGTGATGTTCAGAGTAACAGCTATTTAAGCAAAATATTTTCTTGTCATCTGTCAAGTAGATGTATCATAAAAAGTCTGTCCTGGTTTGGAATTTAAGGGGATAAACCTGAGGCAACTCCCCTTGGACTATCTGCAGTTTAGAAAAGTGCAGAGTGTGTTCAAGAAGCACCGGACTGGACTCACAAGACCTGGTGGCACTTGATGGGATCCTTTTCTCACTCTGAACCTGGGGTCAATGATGGATCGAATTAGATAATGTCACAAATTCCTTCTGGCTGTAACATCTTGGAATTTATAGCTGGATGGGGCTCCACAAACCATCCTGTCTAATTTCTTTGTTTCCAAAATTTAGTTCTAGCAAAGGAATATGATAGATTTCCTACTTTCTTTAAAGATCTGTGCTAGAAACAAGTATACATGAAAGATTGAAGCTTAGTACATAACTTCAAACATTGCAGTGTGGTATAGGAGTATACCCTGCGCACATATAAACATAATCCAAAGAAAAAGACATAATTTGTTAAACACTGCAGGTAGGGTAGAAGTAAAATATAAAACTCAGAAAATGATAATTTAATCTTACTGGGAAGATAATGGCTGAATGCTACACTAGTATATAAGAAGGAAGGCTTTGCTATGGACTTTGAGGGAAGGAAAATATTGATAATAATAGAATGTTCCAGGTAGATTAAATGTTGTAGGTAATGAAAGAATGGAGTCTTAATTGTCTCCTTTGAGTTCTGTTTTTTGACCTCATTGAACTCACAAGGGTTGACTTTTTACCAGTAAATATTCGTATTATTTTACAGCTGTTTTTTCTTCCAATTTAACATGACTTTTTAATAATGATCCATTGCCCACATTTAGTGATAAGGTGAGGTTTGATTAAAGAGTATTTGTACAGTACTACCTCCTACTTGGAGACACATGTTTGTATAAACACAGGTGTTATATAATTTTTTTCTCTGTTGGGGGAGGGGAAAGTAAATAAGGAAATATACATTAATACCTGTTGTCTTTTCAGGATAAATAATGCCTGAATATGTTTCTTTTTCTTTCTTTTTTCCTAATTCAGGTTTCATTTGTTTGATTTTACCTTTATAAGTTTATAAACCATGGAAATACCCCATATTTTTGGGGATATTGGAAATAATTTCTGTGATGTCACGTTCTGAATCAGACTGAGGTTTGTGTATTACATCAGTGAAGGGAAATAACTACATACACCAGAATTAATCTGCGGATGTTGTGTTTGTAGTGCTTCTTCCATTTTGCGCCTTTCCATGAAGCTTCAGGCACTTGCACATCTCACTCAACCTTCCAGTCTCTATGACTTTCTGCTATCATAAAGAGACAAAAGGCATATGGCTTTCTCCAGCTGCATTTCTTGACCTGTTTCCTTGCCATGGATTGCTTGTAAAGCAACATTCCCACCATTTGAACTTCCATTCATCCTCTGTCCCAAACCTAATACGAACAATAACAGGAGCCAATACAATTCTTCATTATAATATAGTGTTTTACATTCATAGCACACACAGTCCTTACTTTATTTGATCCTCAGAACTCGTGGATGTGTAAATGGCAAGAGTTCCATTGTATAGATCACTAAAGTGAAATATCTAGAGGTAAAGTCACCTAGTAGTACTAACTATAATGTTGTGATACCAGAATAACAGGGCTCCTGACTTCTGGCCCAAGGGAGAGAAGGTGGATCATTTTAAGGTTTTGGCTGATATACAATTGAAATGACCAGTTTTAGTACATTTTATTTTACATGAAGAAACTGAGGCTAAAAGAAATGGAGCTACTAGTGCTTAGGTGGTCAGCATCAGAACCAGATCTTTGATTCCCAGATTTAACATTTCCTAGATTCTGTGTTCTAATCATCTCAATGGACAGTGCAGATATCACTTGAGAAACATGTTTGCATTTCATAAACAAACTCCTGTTTATTTTCAATATTTTCTATGTATAAGTAATGTTTATGTAAGCATATGTTTACTTAGGACCCAATATCTGTTCAGTACTGTTAATTGCCTTGGGAGAAAACAAAAGTAAAAATGTAAGGCCTGGAATTTCTATGCAAAAGGCTAAAAAGTGCTTTTGGTGAGATTTTAAAAATAGAAAACCAATTAGAAAAAAGTTAGGTGCATAGCGGTAGGCCCAGACTTGAATTTCAGTATGAATTTTGAAAAAGAATGTGGGCTGGGCGCTGTGGCTCAAGCCTGTAATCCCAGCACTTTGGGAGGCTGAGACAGGTGGATCACGAGGTCAGGAGATCGAGACCATCCTGGTTAACACGGTGAAACCCCATCTCTACTAAAAAAATACCAACAAACTAGCTGGGCGAGGTGGCGGGCGCCTGTAGTCCCAGCTACTCCGGAGGCTGAGGCAGGAGAATGGCGTAAACCCGGGAGGCGGAGCTTGCAGTGAGCTGAGATCCGGCCACTGCACTCCAGCCTGGGCGACAGAGCGAGACTCCATCTCAACAACAACAACAAAAAAAAAAAAAAAAAAAAAAAAAAAAAGAAAAGAATGTGTATTTTAAGGCCTACATGGGCACAAGTAGATGGGCTTTAACGTTTGTGTAGGTATAGATTATCTGTGGGTGAAGGGTGGGTAGTGGGATGGTGAGCAGGCAGAGTGGGGTTGGGTGTGGGGTGGCACAGCCAGCTTTAATGGAGACATGTGGCTCCGATGGGGGGTAGGACATGAGGTGTGTAGAGCTACAGGTTTCAGAGGTGCAGTAGGGATGATCTAGGGGATCAGAGAGGAAATGAGTAAAGACTCTGCCAACCTTTCAGCCTGGAGCCTAGAGCCACAGTGTGAGTTAAAGATGTAAATTCCTTGGAATTAAGAACCATACCTTATTTAGCCATTTATACAGCTGCTCACCATGGTAATAATTAGAAATTAAGATGATGATCTTTGATATGAGCAACTTTCCTAAATAACACTTGATACTGCTGATAAATGAGACTTAGGTACGGTGTTTTTTCTGTAGGATTCAGGCCTAAACGGATCTAGGAGAATACTAGAGCTTCCGTTCCAAAGTACGTGCATTTGAATGATATGCTAAGTAATGCCTTGTGTATCCTTCAACAGGAAAAGTTCCTGCTATTAGGATAATTTGATATGCACTTGATGTTTACTAATATGTTTCAATCAAATAAATCCTTCTTGGATTTTTTTTTGTTCTTTGTGGACTTTTAGTTAAGTTTAAAGATATTCCGTACACTTAAATATGTACACAAACAACTTTATAACAAGAAAACACATTTGTTTAAAAAATAAACCTACAATTCTGTCTTTCAACACATCAACTCCATTTTCTCTGTGCTCTTTTAGTTTTTGCCAATATATGTCTATAGCTTTCATTATATGTAACTAAAGATAGACATAATTTTGCATGTTTTCACTTAATATTACAGAATAAGCATTCCCCACCGTCATATTTAGCAATGGCATTATAGTTATTGAAGTAGGCACCCCAGAATTTATTGAACTATGGCCATATTACTGGTCGTATGTGTTATTTCACTGCTGTTAGTGTTTTTATGTTAGAGAACATAATCAAAGTCTTCATGGGTATAGCTTTTTGAGAAGCTAGACTTGTTGAAGAAACTGGGCGCCTGTTATTACTAGCTTCTATGAATTGGTACTTACTTTCTATCCCTTTAATTAAATTCCATTCTGCAGTAAGTGTGATAGCTTTGCTGAAGTACTTCGGGGCCAAAAGGACATTTGTGACTGGTTAAGTTGGAAGAGATTTATTTGTATGAGGTGGGTAGGGACAGGATGGACAGGCTATTTTTCTTGGCCACACCCACTGAATTTAAATAGGCAATGAAGATAAATCAACTGTGGCCCAGTTAGACTGCCTGGATATAATATCCTTTTGGACTGGATCATGTCGTTTCCTTGAGGTCAGGATGGCTAAGCATGGTGATGGATCATAACTGAACAAACAGACAGAAGCTGGTTAGAATGCATGACCAGTCATAGCTGTGTAACTGACGAACTGATTATATTCCTGTGACTAATGAAAAAGCCCAATCTTAGAGTAACTGTGGTAATTATAATGAGAATACTAGGAAAACATTTTAAGGTGTTAATTGTGTTCCAGACACTATTCCATGCATTTCATACACACACACACACGCGCACACACACACACACACACATACACACATTTATTTAATTCTCATAATATTATGAGATAGTGCTATTATTAATATTCATTTTCTGGATGAGGAAACTGAGGCCTCAGTCAGTGAAATAACTTGCTCTGAGTTCCATATTAAGCAGTACTACCCAGGCAACCTGGTCCCAGAGCTTACTTACACGTGTAGTGACTACGCTGTTCTTCCCGTTTGTGAGGTGGCAAAACTGTGGAGGCAGGCATGGCATACCTATAGAACAGGACTAAAATCTCGTAGGTTTTTGAACTTATTAGGCAGACCTAAGGTTTTTTACACTTCCTGAGGCTATAGGACAGAACTAATCTCTTAGCCTTAATGTCACTATGACCTCAAAACTAGGTGAAGAGAATTACGATGGTGAGCAGAGGTTAGGACACTTATTATAGTTGTTACCTCGTTTATTTAGTTCTTTGTTTCTTAGAGACGAAGATTCTGACACATAGCAGGTTCCCATTAAATACCTATTAATTTAAAGTTTAAAACAAGGAATGAATGGATAAATGAATCATTGAATGCATATGTCTGTTTCTTGGAGGTCTAATCAAGTTTTCAAAACTTTGACTCACCTGTAGTTAGCGCAGAGTATGTATGGTCATTCTGCTAGAGCAAAATCTTAGTGTGGGATTAAAGAACTCTGCAAACTGTGAAAATATGCGGGTACACTAGTTTCAAAATGTATTAGTTTGATTAATTATTGTCACTTTCTGATAAAGAAAGGGGAGTAGTCTCCCCTAAAGTTTGGTGATTAAGTCACCAGCCACCTTTTCTATTTTGGTTGTTGTGGTAATTGATGTTTCCTGGAAATTTTCCCCCTGTTCTATTAATAATGTCAAAGGGGGTTACAGCCATGACTCACTCCGGGAAGTCAACCATCATTCGCTTCCTCAATCTCACCAAACAGTCCCCATGTACAAAATCAATGACTTCTGCAAACGAGTTACTTTACAGCTCTCAAGAAAGTTCTAGAAAATCAGCTTTTGTGTTTCACTCTGTGCTTCCTGCCATGGCAGAGAGTAAAGCAAATCTTCATGTTTTGCTTCTTGGTAGTCTCGAGATAATTGACCAGTTAGGTAACTAGTGTAGTCTCAATCAAGAGAAATCCCGCTTGCTGTCTAACAAAAGTTCCTCGGCACTCAGATTTGCGAAGTTAACCCAGGGCACGGTTCATGAACTCTAGTGGAGTCTATACTTCTTAATGGTGTATACCTGGCTTTATGTTTCTGTATTCATTATTTTGCTCACTGTTTAATTAAATAATGAATGCTTTAACCTGTTCAACACGTAACTCCGTATGTCTTAGCAGTGATGTGTAGTAGACACCATCATAGGTACTCAGGATGCAGTATAGACATGGTAGCTGCCCTTGGGAACCTTCTATCCTGGTTATTGTTCACTATATTACCAAGTTAACCACAGGGAAAACAAGTTCAGAGAATAAACAGGCTGTGGGCTTGTCCTGAAGGAATCAGTCTGTAACCAATATGTCTAAAGTTGTTCAGGATGAGATTATTCCACTTAATTCTGTAATTTATTTTGTCTGGAATTCATCTCATCTGTGCCCCCACCCTCACTCATACACATAAACACAGAGATGGAACTTAACTGTGCATTCTCGTGGTACTTAAAATTTTGTACCTTGGATTATCAAAATTTTTGTTCATGTCCTAGCTTCTCTGCAAGTTCTTTGGTTAAAACCAATGTGTGACACATCTCTGGATCAGAAATGTTTTCCTTTCTACCTTTCCCCTTCCCCAGCCTTCCTAGTCTCCTAGCACAGTGCCAGATAAATGACAGCTGTTTAATATGTTTGGTAAATGCTAGCTCTGTGTGATCGTAGAAAAGTTAGTGAACTTTGTTGATTTTCAGCGTCCTCTTTCGTAAAAAAGAGAATAATAACTGTTTCTACTTCCTAGGTTGTTGTCAAGGTTAAGTATTATATTTAAAGTTTTTTTGTTTTTGTTTTTTTTTTTAGTGGTGACTAGCACTTAGTAAGCACTTACTGAATGTTATCATTAATAAATTATCTTACTGCTACTTATAAAGCAGTAGCATTTCCTTCTAGGATTTTCTTGTAGTCCTTCATGATTGATAGAGAAGAGACATGCAGTCTAGGATTTCACATCAACTTTTTAAATATAGGAAACCAGATGTAAATATGCTACTTCGGTTATTTACATCTCACATTCTTGCATGATTGCTGACAAAACATTAAGTAAAAATTATGCTACTCTTTCCCTGAGATATCAATTGATGGTCACATTAAAGTCACAAGATTTTTCCTGATACTTATTGCTGGTACCAATTTTACCATAGGTTATGTTAATTAGTATCATCACGCAGTGGTGCAGTTTGACCTTTGGGCTTTGATTCCAGTCCTTTGTTTATTCTGACTGTGAATGGAGGAGTCAGGCAGAATGACCTTTACATATCTTTACCTCCTTCTCCCATCTTCTGCTGGCATAGAACACTTTGCATAAAGAAGGGCAGCAGAGTAACTGCAAAATTGCTGTGATTATAAAGAAAATTGTATTATAATGAGAAATCTAGTGTACTCTCTCTCTCTCCCTTAATATGTGTGAATATGTGTGAGTCCGTGTGTGTGTGTGTATGCCTATATACATCAGATATTTGGATTGATTTCTTTTTGTTTATAAAAAATATTCACTTTTCAAAATGTATTTATACTATGCTATCATTGAATTCTTACATATCAACCCTTTGTGGTTGACATTGCAGAAATGATGAGCTCCATTTTATACAGATGGGGAAGTTTTATCTCAACAACTAGTGTGTTCTAGATCAAGGACTGATTCCAGATTTCCAAAGTCCTATGGCAGTAATCTTCACCATGCTTTGTGTGTATGTGTGCGTATGTTGTTTATCAGAATATATTAGAAGATAATTTGCAAGCAAGGATTGGTTAAAGTTGAATGTTTACGTATTCTTTTGTAGTGTTGCTTACGTTTTACATAAAAATAAAACTGCAATGGATGTGCATTTGTCATTATTTACAGGCCTTCACACCCCTCTTCTTACTTATTTCCCAGTTGCCTCTATTTTCTGATTACTAGTCCCTAGAAGGTACAGTGTCAGAGTTGAAATGATGTTGTCAAATCCCCCTAAAGTTTTTCATTGTAATACTCATCTCATTACAGTTTCTTTTCTTTTCTTTTCTTTTTTTTTTTTTTATGAGCCAGAGTCTTGCTCTGTCGCCCAGCCTGGAGTGCTGTGGCACAATCTCGGCTCACTGCAAGCTCTGCCTCCCGGGTTCACGCCATTCTCCCGCCTCAGCCTCCCGAGTAGCTGGGACTATAGGCTCTTGCCACCATGCCCGGCTAATTTTGTTTTTGTATTTTCAGTAGAGATGGGGTTTCACCATGTTATCCAGGATGGTCTCCATCTCCTGACCTCGTGATCCGCCTGCCTCGGCCTCCCAAAATTCTGGGATTACAGGCGTGAGCCACTGCGCCCGGCCGTGATACTCCTTACAGTTTCTAATTGCGTATGTGTGTAATAAGAACACATAACTTCCTCACAGACTCAGCTGTACACTCTACAGTGGCATCGTTGTATCTTAGGGGTCTAGCCTAATGCCTGGCAGGCAATAGGTGCTTAGCAATAACTATTGAATGAATGAATGAAAAAGTGAATAAGTGAATTCAACAGAACTTTTACTTATTTATTTTTATTATTATACTTTAAGTTCTAGGGTACATGTGGATAACGTGCAGGTTTGTTACGTAGGTATACATGTGCCATGTTGGTGTGCTGCGTCATTTACATGAGGTATTTCTCCTAACACTATCCCTCCCCCAGCCCCCACCCCACAACAGGCCCCACTGTGTGATGTTCCCCTCCCTGTATCCATGTGTACTCATTGTTCAACTCCCACTTATGAGTGAGAACATGCGGTCAACACAGCTTTTAAAATCCAGAATGTCAGTACTAAAAGGAACCTTTTAAGTATTATAATTCAACTTAATGAAATGTTGCTACATATTTCCTCTGTTCTTGTCACTGACATAGCTGCTTTGGAACATCTATATTTGATATTTAGAGAGTGGATGGCTTGTTGCAAACACTTACATTGCTCACGTAGTAACGTGAACCAACAGATTGGTGGCCTGGGCAGCAACATATTTTCTGTAATCTGTAGCGTGAAGCCAAGTGAGGTGTGACCATGGTATTTCCTGAAGTAGCTTTCTTTTGCTTTTCTGTTTCGATTATTATGTGGCCGTGGGTTTAGTTCATACCGTCACTCTGAAGAATTTTCAAAACTTAAGAATCAAGCTCAGTTTATACATTTTTAATGTAAGCCTTTAATTACAGTCACTCCTTGGGCCCAGTGATTTTACAGTTACCTGTCAGATTGAGGGGTTTCGTCCTGAGAACGTCAGCTGGCTCCGTGAAGAAAGAGCGAAGCAGAGCAGATATGTGAGTCACCCAGAGGAGTGCTGGTCGAGTCTAGGAACCTTTTTGTTTGAGAACACGTTGAAATAGTTTATTGTGTCTATTTGTAAAACCATTTTGGAGATGATAAAAAGCACTCTAAGACATACAAATTGTTCTTCTGTTTTCAAAGGCAAGATAGAGGCATGTGGACAGGTTGATGAAGGGATCATTGTGGTCTTTTCTCGCAGAACTTGATTTTCGTTACTTGAACTTTGTCGTCTATGCTTTTATTACCAACACCTATACACAAAGGTACACATAATACTTGCAAAAAAGAGAAGAAACTGTTTTCAGACTGGGACTCTATTAAGTGTTCAGTTACCACAATCTACAACAACAAAAATGACAATTCCTGCTTGCCATTGAAAATAATGCAATTGAAAAAAAGGGCAGAAGCAAGTTCTTGCCTGCATACCTTCCGTTTGATGCCATATTCTAGAGCGAAAACGTATTGGCTTGGTTTTGAGGCCTGACTTCATCACGTGAAGGCTCTGTGGCATGGAAGGGATATATTATCCTATTGAACGTCAGTTTCTCCATTTATCAAGTAGAGATGGAAAGTATTGGCCTGCATTTATTTCTCCTTCAAGTGACTTATAGTGTAGAAGTGTATTGTAAGTTGTAAGTGCTTAATAGACATGAAGGGCTGTTATGATCTCACTTTCTGGGCTAAGGAGAAAATGGTGGGATGAGTTTCCTGTCCCTTTCTTTGTGGTTTTGACTCCAGCAGCTTCCAAACTACTTTTGCTCAAGTTTCCTAATTAGCAGTGCTGAATCTCACGTTGTGTCAAGCCTCCCCAGTCCTTAAGGTGGAAACAAGTGTTCCAGTTATAGCTATACCATGTGCCTGACAGGAAAGAATCGTGTTGCTATCAGAACCTTAATTTATCAATTTCAGTGGCTTAAAATTTTGAATTTGTAAGCTTAATATTATTCATTGGCAAAGTATTTTTCATCCCTTAGCTTTCCTCCAGGGAACAAAAGGAAATAGTACACACTAGCTCTTCCCATAAGCTCTCATTCAGCAAAGGATGGTGTGCCCTTAATTTTGTTAGCATGTGTATAAAGAATGTACTTTTAGTAGCGATGCTTCACTTTGCAAATATGGTGCATAATTTTCAAATATGCCTTTGAATCTGCCTCAAACCTGCTCAGAAACTGTGTTTTTCCTCTCTTCATTAAAATGTTCCAACCTGGAAAATTTCTCTTTACAATTCAGATATTTTTCACTTCTTGGGAAGGGAATAACTAAATAATTTCAATACTTTAAACTATAAGGATGATGTATTTTTGTTCTGCACAGCACTGATATGGTGGAGCTGTAATCTTTTTCTAATAATACAAATAATATAGGTCCATGAAGGTTTGTATCATTGCCTGTATATGTTAAGAGGATAAGAAGTATAAAAGTAAATTTTGAGAAATTATAAGTATGAACCAAAAAGCCTTATACCTTTAGCAATGCCTTTAAATCTGGCACTTGAAAGCAAACAGTTATGCCTGACTCGTTGATTGCATATTAAATAGGAAAACATCTTTGTTATATTTGAACTAGATTGTTCTCAGGATTTTGTGAAAGAAAATATACAAACCTGAATTTATTATAGAAAATAAAAATGACCCTAGAAGAAAACCTAAAGAAAACCGAGGCAATACCATTCAGGACATAGGCATGGGCAAAGACTTCGTGACTAAAACACCAAAAGCAATGGCAACAAAAGCCAGAATTGACAAATGGGATCTAATTAAACTAAAGAGCTTCTGCACAGCAAAAGAAACTATCATCAGAGTGAACAGGCAACCTACAGAATGGAAGAAAATTTTGCAATCTACTCATCTGACAAAGGGCTAATATCCAGAATCTACAAAGAACTTAAACAAATTTACAAGAAAAAAACAATCCCATCAAAAAGTGGGCAAAGGATATGAACAGGCATTTCTCAGAGGAAGATATTTATGTGGCCAAAAACGTATGGAAAAAACCTCATCATCACTGGTCATTAGAGCAATGCAAATCAAAACCACAATGAGATACCATCTCACCCCAGTTAGAATGGTGATCATTAAAGATGTCAGGAACAACAGATGCTGCGAGAGGATGTGGAGACATAGGAACACTTTTACACACTGTTGGTGGGAGTGTTAAATTAGTTCAACCCATTGTAGGAAGACAGTGGGTGGTGATTCCTCAGGATCTACAACCAGAAATACCATTTGACCCAACAATCCCATTACTGGGTATATACCCAATGAATTATAAACCATGCTACTATAAAGACACATGCAAACACATATGTTTATTGCAGCACTGTTCACAATAGCAAATAATTGGAACCAACCGAAATGCTCATAAATGGTAGGCTGGATAAAGAAAGTATGGCACATGTACACCATGGAATACTATGCAGCTATAAAAAAGGATGAGCTCATGTCCTTTGCAGGGACATGGATGAAGCTAGAAACCATCATTCTCAGCAAACTAACACAGGAACAGAAAACTAAACACTGAATGCTGTCACTCATAAGTGGGAGTTGAACAATGAGAACACATGGACACAGGGAGAGTAACATCACACACCGGGGTCTGTCAGGGGGTGGGGGTGTAGGGGAGGGATAGCATTAGGAGAAATACCTCATGTAGATGATGGGTTGATGGGTGCAGCAAACCACCATGGCACGTGTATACCTATGTAGCAAACCTGCACGTTCTGCACATGTATCCCAGAACTTAAGGTGTAATTTGTTTTTTAAAAAAAGTAAAAAATACATTGATTCGTTCATTCATTTATTCAAGCAATGTTTGGGAACTCATTATGTGCCAGGCACTGTTATAGGACCAGGAATAAGCAATGACCAAAGTATTTGCTCTCCTGATAGATTACAAACAAATAAGTACACAATAGCTCACAGGCACACAGAGCCACATATCCCCAACATACGCAGCAGGGTAATGAAATAAAGAATTCCTGGTCATTTTTTGTGATACAGGACAGATGTAATGGTTTCCTCTCAGTTTCATCATTTTAAAGATTTCTCTTCTTAGAATAAATTATGTTATTTGTTTCTTCCATATGCCGTTTAACAGGGAGGGGAAGTTTTCTGCCACTTTTGCACCCACTGTTTTTCTTTTTCAGTAAGAGCTTTCTCATAGCCTGCTTGAAGGCAGCGGTCTTGTCACATGTGTTTTATGCATAATAATTTCAGGAGAGTCTCGTCCACAATGCTTGGTTGATTACGGCTTGTGGGACACCACTTAAATGACTAGAAACAGCTCTCTTTAGTAAACACACTGGTGTTGTCCATCATTTTAAGAGAGCGCAGCTTCATTTTGCCACTCCAATCTCACAAGGCCTAGAAGAACGAGTGAAAGTAGCAGGTGGTGTTTGACTTTCAGTTTTTCTGAAATGTGTGTCTTTCTGCCACTCTCCAGACTCTGTGCCAGTCAGGCTCTCAAGGTCAAAACATCATGAAATTGACCATAGATTATCTCAGCCTTTTCTTTTTAAAAGTGTCGTCGTAACCTGTTGGTTACTGTGTATGTCATTTAACTTCTCTGTCTTTAGTTTCTGAAGTGACTGGTTTTACATTGCCATCAAAATGTTCCTGTGGGTTTTTATTTTTCTTTGTTCTTATTTATTTGTAAACAATCTACTTTTCTGAACTCATTTCTCCAAGTTTCCTTAATTTTTCATGGACTGATGAAAATGTTTTGCTCATTCCAAAGCTTGCCAGTTTCTCTTTGTGGCATTGCCTTCTTTGTTGTTCTCCAAGTTCCCACTCAGCTCCTGCCTTCTTCAAAAAACCCTTTGGTTTCTAACATCTATGTTTTCAACATGGCAATGGAGTGAGTTGTCCAGGGAATGATTGGACAGTGACCGTTTTCATGGATTTCTTTTGCCTTTTCTCCATGTCCTTTTTTAGCTCTAAGCCTCATTTGTAAGCTTTCTAGAAATGTGGATTCTATTATAGAACTTCTGTTTTCTCATTTTGTAGTTGCTTTCTCAAGAGCAGGTGCTGGCAACCACAGGACAAGTGAGAGACGAGATGGTGTCTCTCCTTTAGCAGTGGCTTCATTAAGGAGGTTTTTTGAAGTGTAATGGGCTTCGAAAAGTCTGACCTTTGTGGCCTGCGTGGTCTAACTCTGATTCCTTTGGATAGAGAACCTTAGAAAGCCTTGAGAAAAACCTCAGAGATCATCTATGCAATCAATTCTGGCTTTACCTGGAGGGAGTTTTACAAAAACAAATGCCAGGGCTTCTGCCTCAGAGCCTCTGATTTCATTGTTTCACAGGGGGTCTGCACATCAGTAGTTTATATAAGTTTCCCGTTTGATTTTGTGAAACCAGGGTTGAGAATCACTTGATTTTACCGGGCGTATATAAGGTCCAAAACAAAAGTGACTCTCGGCTGGGCGCGGTGGCTCATGCCTGAAATCCCAGCACTTTGGGAGGCTGAGGTGGGCGGATCATGAGGTCAGGAGATTGAGACCAGCCTGCCCAACTGTCTTTACAAAATTTAGTTAGGCGTGGTGGCGCATGCCTGTAATCCCAGCTACTCAGGAGGCTGAGGCAGGAGAATTGCTTGAAACCAGGAAGCGGAGGTTGCAGTGAGCAGAGATTGCGCCACGGCAGTCCAGCCTGGGAGACAGAGTGAGACTGTCTCAAAAAAAAAAAAAGAAAAAAAAATTAGCCTGTCATGGTGGCCTGTAATCCCAGCTACTGCGGAGGCTGAAGTAGGAGAAACGCTTAAAACCCGGGAAGTGGAGGTTGCAGTTAGCTGAGATCGTGCCACTGCACTCCAGACTGGGCGACAGAGCAAGACTCCATCTCAGAAGGAAAAAAAAAAAGGGACTGTCTGGTCTTCTATAGCAGTATGGCTATAGAGTAGGGACAAGAACATATGCCTCCTCGTTTACAGTAGTGCTATTTCTATTTCATTTACTATCATTTACTCTCATTTGATTGTGTCGAATTATCTACTGCTGTACCGGGGCCAGAGTGGATTCCCAAGCCTGAACCACATAGAAGAGCAGATTGGAGGTTGTTTTCAAACTATTCAACGTTATCAGTCGGTTGCATTTGTAAGCTGTCAACTCAAAATATAAAGATAATTTTTATATCAGGCTCTATATTGAATTCTAAAATGAGGGTCATAGGATTTGGATCTTTAAGGCTCTGTAATTCAAAATTTGGGATGTTCATTAGGACTATTTGTGTTATGTTGTAAAACAATCGTACTTGTTGGCAGATGTCTTGGGTTCAAGTTATGATTTTGCATTTATGAGGTATGGGAACGTGGACAAACTCCTTTTCGAGTTTTCCTTCACCCTGTCTTTATAATGGAGATAATATTCTCGTTTCCCTGGGTTGTTAGGAAGGTTACCTGAGATGACTTGTGCAAAAGCTAACATATGATAGATACTCAATAAATGTTAATTAATTCTGAAGTGTGGTAAGTTTATCTAACATTTGCTGTAGCAAACAAGGTGGGGCTAAATATGGGGACCAATCAGAAAGATGATCTCTCTCAGTTTTGCCTGGGACATTCAACAGGACTTGGGTAGGGGACTGCGGACAAATCTCACCTACTAAAATTTGTGTGACCTGAGCTAGAAATGAAAGGAACCAAGTAAGCCTGTATATACGGCAAATGCTAGTCCTCTCCCAAACAACATTTGTAAAGAAAATGTGTTTTGCACTCTTTCTTAGTGTATCTGAGGCTTTTATATTCATAAAATCTTAGTGAGTTCTTGAAACATGCTTTTCTGAAAACTTTGGAATTTACCTGGTTTAGAATTAGAATTAGAAACATGTCTTTTTTAACTGTATGCTACCTTCTTAAATCTTTTGCCTTCTGCAGCAACACGGAACAGCTCTAATACTTTTTTCCACTTGAGAGCCTTTCGTAGTCAGAGATTACAGTAAAACAGCAAAAAATAGAAAGTGACACACTAGTCAAGGTTGGTTTATTGTGTGGTAGGAACTCCAAAAGGTGTTGGAAGCAACCACAATAACTCTGAGGTCCTTGGAACCAGGAGTTTTGAAACTTTTACTTATTGCACGTCTGTTGACATGATTCCGTGAATATGTCTGCTCTTTCTCCCTTATGTATACCAGATCCACTGGGCTGAGTTAAATATAAGACCCCAAGCATGGTCAGTTCTTATTAATAGTCCTTGAAGAGGCTCTCTCTTGTTTTCGATTGACTTTCTTTTTCTTTTCTTTTCTTTTTTCTTTTTTTTTTTTGCCTCATCCTTTCTCCATCTTCCACTTTCCCTTCCACCTCATAGAATCCTAATGGTCTTAGAATAGCACCTATAAATGCATGAATTTTTAGAAATATATACTATTGTTTTCATTTATCAGCCACTTCCTATATGCTAGGCTCTCTTTCAAATCCTTTAAATGTAATTACTATAATAATCCTCACAACAAACTCCATGAGACAGGGACTGTTATCTAGTGTGTTTTATGATTAGAAAACTGAGACACAAAGAAAGTAACTTTCCTAAGGTCACATACCTGGTGAGTCAGTAATTGAGCCAAGATTTAAAACCAGGCAACCTGACTGTATATCTCACTCTTGGCTCCTTTGTCCTTGTGCCTTTAGATCATGGTACTGTGCTATCCATCTGATCTTATTTCTTAGCCTTTTTACTACTGCTGTTGCTCAGCATAGTCTTCCCCTCCCAAAAATAAGTAACATTTATATTATCACTATTATTTTGAGACAGAGTCTCATTCTGTCACCCAGGCTGGAGTGCAGTGGCGTGATCTCAGCTCACTGCAACCTCTGCCTCCAAGGTTCAAGGAAGTCTCCTGCTTCAGCCTCCTAAGTAGCTAGGATTACAGGCATACACCACCACACCCAGTTAATTTTTGTATTTTGGGTAGAGACAGGGTTTCACCATTTTGGTCAGGCTGGTCTTGAACTCCTGACCTCATGATCTACCTGCCTCGGCCTCCCAAAATGCTGGGATTACAGGTGTGAGCTACCATGCCCAACTTGTATTACTAATTACAATACATAGATAACATTTGTAAATGTTTTATGTCACACATTATTTGTGTGAGTTAGATTTTTAATTTGATTAGCGCTAAGACGCTGGTATTAGTTTTTTCTACAGATGAAAAAACAATTACATACCTTTGCAAACAATACAGATATGTACGAAATATGCTCAGTGAGCAGGCATAGAATTGTCAGGACCCTTGCACTGTCTCCAATATACACCCTGCCCATAGATTAGGAACTATTGCTCTACTATTGCTCATGAGTTTAAATAATTATGTTAATTCACATTTATCTATATGATCAGCATAATCTTTCAAAAATTGATTTACAGGCCTGGTGTGGTGGCTCACACCTGTAAAACTAGCACGTTGGGAGGCTGAGGTGGGTGGATCATTTGAGGTCAGGAGTTCGAGACCACCCTGGCCAACATGGTGAATCTCCTTCTCTACTAAAAATACAAAAATTAGCTGGGCACGGTGGCAAGCACCTGTAATCCCAGCTACTTGGGAGGCTGAGGCAGGAGAATTGCTTGAACCGGGGAGGCAGAGGTTGCAGTGAGCTGAGATCATGCCACTGCACTACAGCTTGGGTGACAGAGTGAGACTCTGTCTCCAAAAAAAAAAAAAAAAAAAGAAAATCTATTTACATTGCAGCTCCTTTAGGAAGTTTACTACTTGTAATACTATAAAGTCTTCTAGAGTGTGCATCCATTGTATTTCACTGATTCCTTTCGTTAGTAATACACCTTGCAGTGAGGTAGTCATATACCTCCAACTCTTGGCTCCCACAAACGTACTGTCCTGAACATTTTGTATATGTGTTCTTAATGATTGGCAGAAGTTAGCTCAGGATTTGTGGCTATGGGGAGGCTGCTTGATCATAGTGCATTTTAATATCGAGTTTCTCTAAGCTCTGCGGTTTGTTTGTTTGTTTGTTTGTTTTAATCATAAGGCTACACTAGGGTTCTTTTCCCCCAGTAAAGCATTAGGATTCTTGTTTTCTTCATGCCGTCACCAGCACGGGGTATTGCATGACTTTATATTTTTTGCTAATGTGATGGGTATAGAACTACTAATACCTCCTGGTTTCTGCTTCTTTTCCATACATAGTAAGCAGATTCAGTCTCTCAAAATTACTGGGAAGAAAAGTGATTTGTTTCATAAGTGTTACGTGTCCATTTCTGGTCATGGCTATCTCTGGGACTGTGGTCATAGAGAGGCATACTGGCTACTCAGCAGGGTGTTTGAGTAGGAAAAAAAAATCTCTTGAAAATGTGGTGTTGTCAAGGAAGGCCATTTTACTGATGTTACTTAAGCATCCTTCTTTCATTCCTTCATGTTTTCGATATTTATTGTGTGGCAATTGCATTGTAGAAACTTTTCTAGCTACTTGGGAATAAAATTGTGAACAAAATAGACATGGCCTTTAGTTTCTTTGGAACCCTTAGTCTCGTCAAGAGGACGGGCATTAATCAAAATACTCAAGCAAACATTTAATTAGAAACCATCACGAGTACTATGAAGGGAAAGGAGAAGCGCTCTGGTATATAATAGGGTTAGATGATCTGTGTATGCTTATTTGATGCAAGTGTCTTTTGGGGATTCTATAAGAGAGAAAATTTAGAGGATAAGGTAAAGCAGTTGGAGGAATATTTAGACAGAGAATAATGTGTGCAGGGATCCAGAGGCAAGAGGAAATGTGGCATCTTCAAGGGATAGTGAAACCAGAGTTGTTTTGAGGACTTTAATTCATTTATTCAACATATTTTTATTGAGTGCTTACTGGGGTCTAGAATATGACAGTGAGCAAGACAGAACACAATGAGTTGTATGAGATGAGGCTGAAAAAATAGGTAAGGGGCTCGCCATACTTAACAATCTGGTTTCAGATTCTTTTAACCTTCTGTTTGCCTTTCTCTGAAGGTGCTACAGTTTGTTTGACACCCTGATCTTCAAGAGGGGCCAGTAGTACTAAGTATAAAATTTTTAAGTCTTCCCGTGAAGAAGTGTGTTGTTAACCATAATTAAGTTTTCTCACTGTTATCAATGAATATCCTTCTCTTTCACCAGCTGAGCTTTATATCATGTGTTGTTCAAAGGCAGATAGTCTGTGAAGAATTGCTTTAAAACTGATAGCGTGTGGGCTCTGAGCATGTTGTCTGGCTGACTGGCCCCCACCCCCCCTTGTTTCCTTTTTCCCCAGAAAAGCCTCATTTGCTGCATGACAAATCAGGCTGTTGTTTGCTCATTTGATATTGTCAGCTGAGAGGCCTCACAATTCCTTAAGAATTTGTGATTGTTGTTGTTGTTGCTGAGGGATGATAGAGTCCCCTTCTTCTCATTTAAGTGACATGTATTGAAAAGGAGCAATGACAAATAAGAAACCTGGGACAGTTTCCTCCACTCCTGACTTGCAGACCTTAGAACTTAATGCTTTCCGTTCAGTACTTCTGCCCCCCTAACCTTAAAGTCTTGAGAGAAGAATGACTGATGTGGAGAGGATGCTTGTTTACTGGCTTCTGCTTAATTTTTGAGGACTGAAGTGGCCATCTCATATAAAGCAAGTAGTTCACATCCTGGGACTGAAACTACAACCTGGTTTCTCCTTGTCTTGTTTCGATGGAGTTATTCTGTATCCTGTGAAGAATCTCTGTTTTGTCATATTGTATTCCCTCTTTAAATCTTTTATATCTCTGTCTCATACTATTTTGCCCCGATGCTGTTTCTTTATTTATTTTCAGCTTCAGATTCACCTCCTAAGTTGTCAGCCCACATAGCCATACATGACCATGGTTCTTACTGGCATGAAGTAGCCTCCAAAAAGGAGATCGTAGCTGGTTGTTTGAGATTCCTTCTTAAGTGGACCAACCTCTCTTGGGTTCTTTGGTTTTATCTCTTGCTTTTCCTACTGAATGTTTATGATACTTCCTGGTCATGTCATTTCTCTTTGACTCTTTCTTGCATCCTGAAGTTCCGGATTCATACAGGCGTGAGTCTTCTTCCCCATCTTTGCCAACGCTGGCATCATGCCCCCTTGATTCCTTGGCTTTTACACAGGCTAGATGCTTAATGGACTCTGGAAGCCTTTATCTCTAGGACTGCAGCTTTTTTGTTTGTTTGAGACAGGGTCTCACTCCAGTCACCCAGCCTGGAGTATAGACCTGGGGTTTCTAAACACTCTTCACCTTGTGCTCAACTCCTTGTATGATACCGACCTGATCCTATCCATGGACAATAACGGTCTTGAATGTGTTCACAATGCCTGGGGGAATAAGTCCCAATCCAGCCAGGAAATGCTGAACTCCTTCTGACGGGATCTGCTTGTCTCACTTCAGCGCCAGTTGCTTCCTTTTACAGTCTCTTTGCTGGCCAGGTTAGACCGTGTGCTAATTCTCTGAAGACACACCACGTTTTCCTTCCTCTATGTCTTTGCTTGAATGGTTCTGTCAGCCTAGAATACATTTTAAATATTTCTACTTCCACAAATCTATTCTATAGTGTTTATCAAAATAGTACCTTCCCTATTAAGCCTCCCCTGATTCTTTTGCTGAAAGTTATTTTGATATCCTCCGAGTTCCTGTTACATTTTGTGGGTACTTCTGTTACACTTCATAGTATTCTACAGATAAGGAGATGGGACTTTGTTTAAACAGCTCTGGGCCACAAATATAGCATGTAGAACTGTGGAGATTCTAACTCACATTTTCACCTAAAATGCCATACTCTTTATCATATTACATTCTTCTCATTCCATATATCTCTATCTTATGTAGTATGATTGAAGGCAGGGTGCTTGAATAAGGTGTAATGTTTTTGAATACTTAGCATATTCTAGGCACTATGTTACATATTTTGCATTTATTTAATTTGACTGTAATAAAATTTCTGCAAGGCAGGTATAGTTACTATTCCCACTTTACATATGAAGAAGTGAGGCATGGAAAGATTATGTAACTTGTCCAAGGTTAGGCAGCTAGCAGGTGACAGGCAGGACACCAGCGTTGGCAGCGTGGCGTCACAGCCTCTGCTTGTAACTGCCGTGCAATACTGTAGGTAAGCAGGAGCTAACAATATAAGCCTGAAACTACTGGCTTTCTCAGTTGATGGTATTTGAGAAGTGTGGTCTATGATATTCCTCAGTAACTTTCATTCATGGAAAACCAACATATCTCATTTCTATAGGTTTTAAGATTTGAATATTTTAGAGATTTTCTGTTGTAGACTTTAAATTTACTATTTGAGATAAACTGAATGCTAAATCTTTCCTGCTTGGGAAGAATTCACATGTAAAATTGTAATTTGTATTATTGGAAAACAACTCTAGTTTTATGCATTATATGCAAGGATGAACTATGTATTAGTTCATTTTCACGCTGCTGGTGAAGACATATCCAAGACTGGGAAGAAAAAGAGGGTTAATTGGACTTACAATTCCACATGGCTGGTGGGGGAGCTTCAGAATCATGGTGGGAGGTGAAAGGCACATCTTACATGGCGGCAGCAAGAGACAATGAGGAGGAAGCAAAAACAGGAACCCCTGATAAACCCATCAGATCTCATGAAACTTATTCACTACCACGAGAACAGTATGGAGGGAACCACCCCCATGATTCAAATTATCACCCACGGCATCCCTCCCACAACACGTGGGAATTATGGGAGTATAATTCAAGATGAGATTTGGGTGGGGACACAAAGCCATGACTAGAATAAACCATATCAAGTTAACTGCTGATCTAAAGTTCTAGAAGGTGTTCACAGTGTTATTGGAAAGCCAACTTAGTGTAGTGAGAATTTGGAGAAGCATCCTTTATACAAGTGAGATGACTGACATTGTTAATATGTGCTTTTATGTTTGTCTTTGCAAGATCTGAGCTAGAATAGAATCATAACTCTAGGGCCAATTAGAGTGGGAGATAGTTTAATAGATAACACAGGTGCTATTTTGGCAAGTTGCATGGTTTCTGGACAGTTTATAGAGAAAAAAAATTTAGTTGAGAGCCTGATGAAGTCTCAAGACTATTATTAATAGTAATATTTGGGGACTAGCAAAGTGCTAACATAAAAAGCACCCACAAGGATAAAAAAAAAAAGGAAGAAGATATTGACCGGATTCACTGCCTTCTATTCCCAAGAAGATTATTAAAAGGTTCATGTAAAATAGAATCTGTACCCACCCAGGAGAATGTGATTTTTTTTTAAGCTGAAACCGAAGTTTCACACATCCCTGATAATAGGGTTTAATTAATGTTTGGAATGAATAAAACACACTCAGAAGAAGTGTAGTCATATCCTTAATTTCCTTGATTGGCAAAGTAATTGATATCATGTGTGACATTTGAGTCAGTGCTATTTTATCAGTCACTTGCTCTCTGCGAGACAGAGACTGTGACTGAAAACAGTAGGTATGGGTACTTGGTTTTAAAATGAACTCTATTATAATATACGGATTGCAGAATGAGAAGGGCAATGTTGGTGAATATTTTTGGGCAAAAAATGACTGTAACCTATTCTAGATATGGTAAAACCAGCTCTCAGTACTTAACCTGTAAAGAGGATATTGGTTTTTTTCCAGAATTTTGCAGAGGGTCTTTTTACTTAGGGAACAAAGAGAACTATAATTGTCAAATGTGGTTGTCAACAGTTAAATCAATTTTTGTTCATGGCTCATTCAATCACTTAGCATTTAGAAATAAATTATTTGTTTATTTTAAAGACAGGATCTTGCTGTCACCCAGGCTTGAGTGCACTGGTGCAATCATAGCTTACTGCAGGCTGAAACTCCTGGCCTTAAACAATCCTCGTGTCTCAGCTTCTCGAGTAGCTGGGACTATTGGTGTGCCCCACTGTACCTGGCTAATTTTTTATTTTTTGTAGAGATGTGATCTTGCTATGTTGCCCATATTGGCACTGGGCTCAAATGATTCTTTGCTTTCACCTCCCCAGCCACTGGGATTACAGGTGTGAGCCAATGGGCCTGACCTCATTTGGCATTTACTGACACTATGTTAGAAACCCTGTAGTATGTATAAAGATTATTGGGGGAAACTTCTCAGCTGTGCATGTGTGTGCATGCATATGTGCTTGTTAGATGTTGGTGTAAGTACAGCTTTTATTCTAGTCATGGTTTAAAATATCTGAAAAGATGCTGTGGGGACACAGCAGTTTACACCAACAGGGACTTTATAGTTAAGTAGATATGATTGTAAGATAGAGAGTGATAATGTTATAAAAGAAACACAGGTATGTTACTATAAGAATGTGTTGAACAAATCATTTGATAAAGATATCAGCAGAGGCTTAGTGCAGGAGATGCCTTTTGGCTGGACTTGGGCAGTCGGTTAATTCTGAATGGGATTTGGGGTAGGGTAGTCAGGTGAGGATTGGTGTGTGTAGGTACGCCTAAAGGCATGAAAATATTTCCAAGAAAGATTGCATTTCTTCTTGCCCCTCATGGCTGAGTAAACTTTGGCTTCTGAGTTTAAGAAGAGTGTGAACACCTCGAGCAAATAAGTCAGCTCTAAACAAATGGAGCTGAGGCATTAGGAAATGCCTGTCGATTTATAAGAAAAGGAGCTCAACTCTAAGAGTGCAAGGAAGAAAAATGCGTGGAGTGACAGGATAATAGTCTATAATTACTTTTAAGATTGCTATATTGAGGCTGTGACAGTCACTTAGTTCCTGAGTCTTTTCAGGAAAGGGTAAGAGGTAACTAGCCAGAGCTGGAGTCACTCCTTATAGAAGTTAGGCGACTTTGATAGTGACATTAACTCTTCAGAAACTCCATGACTATTACTTGGTATCCAAAGTAGAAATTATGAAAGAGTCACAGAATTTTACATCTGGAAGAGAATCTTTTGAAAATAATTAGAAAGAATTCAGTTGAAGAATGTACAGGGGTGATAGAGCGAGTAGTGGAAACATCCCCAGAATTTGGTCCCGCTCAAAAATGGAGCAGAGTTTCTTAGAATGCACTGAAGTCTTCACATTGACCCTGCACAGTATCATCCCTGGGAGATCTGGCAAAGGAGACATTTCAGAAATGTGTGAGTTAGGTGCCGTGGCATTAAGATCTTTTCCTACTGTACAACTTCCCATTTATAAACTCACCATCTTGATGTACAGCCAAGTAATGTAATTTTCCAAAGTTTCCAGAGAAAATAACAACCTTATTGAGATACTAGGACATCTAGGTGCCAATCTAATACCAGTTACATCTTACTTTTGAAAGAAAGAAAAATCCATTAAAATTAGAATTTGTCTAGGAAGCATCTCCCTCCCAGGAGTGGAGTACTAGCTCTTCACTATCATTGGTCTAAGCCCTTGAAATGCTCCCATGTTTGGAATCCCATTGTTTAAGTATCAGTTCTCCCAACACTTCCACTCCTTAGGGGTATGATTTAAGAGTTAAGGCCGGGCACGGTGGCTCACACCTGTAATCCCAGTTACTTTGGGAGGCCGAGGGGGCAGATCACGAGGTCAGGAGATCGAGACCATCCTGGATAACATGGTGAAACCCTGTCTCTACTAAAAAATAAAAAAAAATAAAAAAATTGCCGAGTGTGGTGGCACACACCTGTATTCCAAGCTACCCAGGAGGCTGAGGCAGGAGAATCACTTGAACCCGGGAGGTGGAGGTTGCAGTGATCTGAGATCGTGCCCCTGCACTCCAGCCTGGGTGACAAGTGAGACTCCTTCTCAAAAAGTATCTTTTGAGGTCACAGGATTGATGCTATGCAAATAGTAATTGCATTATTAATGATAGTAATGTGAAGCATATTGGTATTAAACTATGAGCTGATACATGGAGCAGCAGATATTGTATTTTTAGTTCATTTCCTTAGGCAAACTCAAATATTGTACTTGCACAGTTACCTCAGGCATTCATGAGTTAGAGTTCCAGTGCAAACAGTTTGCAGCAAATATGAACCACAGTGGTACTATTAGTTTTGCATCCGCTAGGCACATTTTCCAGCTTCTGAAGAGATAATTGAAGGGGAACTTGGATATGGGCTAAATTGTGTATATGGATAAAAGATTCAGCAGGTATTTAGGCACTTTCAACCCACATGAAACATTAAATATTAGCTGAGACTCACTTGAAGATGGACTTCTTCTTGATTTTGAAGAGTTGTCTACATTTTTATAAAACTAGATGAGCATAGTGCATTTTAACCAATAAAAGAAGTGAACACAGTTGAGATGCATTATCTTTCTTAGCCTTAGGGTACTGGGTGTTACTATTACAATTTTTAAAAATGTATGCTTTTCAATTTTTAAACAGTTTATTATGAAAATTTTTAGGCATATACAAAGGGACGAGATTACTGTAATGCACCACCAGGAATATATTATCCAGCTTCAGCAATAATTGACTGATGGCCAGTCTTGCTTCACCTATACACCTATTCCTTTCCCTCACCCTGGATTAGTTTGAATATAGTCTCAGATATTGTGTCAGTTAGTCACTTCTGCAAATCTTAGTCTTTAGTAGGTAGGTATGTCTAAAACATCTCTCAACCATAAAGAACATATTAGGAGAGCTCTTTTGCAAGATATTTATTGATCTTGTGCCTTTTGCATGAGTATGGGAATGGCTACTATTTTATGGAAAAGGAGATTAAAGAATGCAGTGTGGGTTTTTTTTTTTCGTGGCCAATTTCTTTCTTTCCTTCCTTCCTTCCTTCCTTCCTTCCTTCCTTCCTTCCTTCCTTCCTTCCTTCCTTCTTTCCTTCCTTTTTTTTCTGGAAGTAGGATTGGTTTGGGGCATGATGTGGGAATGTTATTGGGTAAGGGTTTAAACTCTGTGTGGCTTCTATGGTTTGGAGAGACCCCAGGTTGATCTGATCTATTATAGTTAACAAGTCAGATAAACTAGATTATATTTGTAATCCTTTTGTACTGAAGCCCAAACAACTGGCATTCTTAAATTAGCTAGAATATCACTTAGTATTCTATTTATAGAAGAGTTGTGGTTTTAATTTAAAAAATACTGTAAGTGGAGCTACTGAAATAGGCCCAATTTTATTATAGCTAATATTTCATTACAGAGACTTCTCCCATTCCCCAAATCTAAGGAGGGTGTTGTTTGTATAATAAGCATAGTAGATGTTTGTGTTTGACTAGATTACCTGGAAAATGGACCCTAGGGTAACAACTTATGTGCTTAATTTGAATGAACACACCCAGCAAAACAGGAGAGAGGAAAAAAGAAAAGTAAGACAAAAGAGGAGGGAGAGCACATAGAGAACAATATATTATCAAGCTGCCCACAGCTTCCTGACAAGAGCACTGGGTTCTTGGTATCACAGCACATCTTCACAAAGGCCTCATAAACTAGCGTGTCTCAGAATAGTTCGTTAATAGGAGGTAGGAAACAGAATTTATGTAGCAGTTCCTGATTCCCATTGTTCAAGGTACAAGATGGGGTAACTGAGAAACAGAGATACTAAGTAATGTGGCCAATGAAGTGAAGCTAATGAGTGTCACATTTGGAGTTACTCACATGTTTAGTATTGACTTTTCCAGGAAACTTGTTTTATTAGTACTCCTACTTTCCAAAATAATTATCTAGGTATGGTTTTATTTTTTAAAATGAAAACTATAGGAAATTCTTTAAATTCATTGTCATGGGGACTCATACTCAAAGATGTGGGTATGACAGTTCTCAACACCAAACCTAGTTCTGAACCCCAATATCTGATTATTATCAATAGAATCAGATCAAGGGAATGCTTATTTTCCTCGTAACAATATATGTTGATTATTCATGGGGGGTTATTTGTTCTGAGATCAGGAGAATGCCCCGGTTGTATGTCCATGTGTTGTCTTAGTCAGTTTCTCATGTTTCTTATGTTCACGTATCTTTTGCTTAAAATTGGAAATGTCTACCTTCAAGGAAATACTGTCGAAAACATGGTTGACAATTTCATAGCAGCAGTTTGATGAAATCATTTCTTGTACACTGAGTAAATTAGTCAATTACGTAAAAATTTTATCTGTAGTTTTGTCCACCTTATGATAAAAAATTTTGGAAAAAATAAATAGCCTTATTGATTTGCAGACATCTTTCTATTTATTAGTACTAGCATCAGCTTTCTTGGACATGTCAGCTTTCCTGTTTTTGAGTCTGAATGGATCCATAAACCTAAACTTGCTGCAATTGGAGTGCAGATATCAAGACTATTGCAGAGGTCTTCTCACACATTATCTGTGTGCCCTTGAGAATGGGACCTCTACTTTAGATTCTATTTCATCCATCCTATACAAAGAGATTGAACAAGATAATCAAGTATTCTCTCTGCTTTGGCCTTTGAAGACTTTATATGACTTAGCTTGGTATTAAATATTTCATCCTGGAGAAGTTGGGACTTGAAAATCAGGGTTTGTCCCTTGCAGAAAACTTGACTGGTTCCAGGCCCAGTTACTGTTGGAACAGAATTCTCTTTAATCTTTTGCGACCATTATCAGCATTCATTTGATTCCTTGTGCAGGGCAGTAGAGGTCCAGCTTCTGCATTATTACTTTTAAAACATGGTATAATTTCAAGAAACCATTTTCTTTGTTTTTGAATGTGTATGTATAGGCTGTGTTCTTCACATTAGATTTTTATTTTGAAAGAACATGGCAAAGTGTGGAAAACAAGGAACATAGTTAAGATGATCAAGATGTCTGAAATTTTGTAATTAGTGATAGCTTCCTTGGATAAACTTGATATGAATAAGTAATATACAGCAGGAAGTGTCCATGAATGGAGTGGAGTTAGCCTCACGTCTAAGTTTACTATCCCCCAGCCAGACCTCAACTCGTAGACTTAGTATTCAATTTGGTTACTCTTCCGTGAAAGAGATACTCTTATCTGGAGAAGACCAGCCAAGATAGAGAGAGTGCTAGTCTTAGGAGGAACTATTGAAAGAGATTGTAAGGTGACTTTAAGAAGGCGATAATCAAGGATCCCGGAGTAAGACTTAGAGGACTCCGGACGATAGAAATAAGCCAGAATATAGAACTTATACAGAGGCAAATTTTCATTCAGTACAGAAAAAGAGTTTCTGACAAAGTGATCTGAAGGTAGAATAGGCTGTCCTGGCGGGAGGGGTGAGCTCCTTCCCACTGGAGGATTTTCGAGCCTTAGCCTAGTGACCCTTGAGGATATCAAGATGTACAAGGGTCAGTTTGTGGTTTAACTAGGTGACCTTTCCCTCCAACCCAAAGACATTTTTGTTGTCTGGCTAGACATCTTACTTCCCATAGTCTTTTAAAAAATAAAATTATAAAGGTAATATAGAACTTTTGACAAAAGAAAATATAAGCCATGTTCTCATCACCCAATAATGAATATATTGATATGGTTCTTTCAAGTAACTTTTAACCTTTTATAAAATACATGTTTCAAATGCACGTATCATAGGTGATATATTCAATAATTTTGCAAATTGTGCATTTTGTTTAAAAAACACCCAGATCAAGAAATAGAACCTCACTAGTCACCCAGACTACCTCATCTCCCCATGAAAAACACCATTATGATGTGTAATAGCATAGATTAGTTTTGCTTATTTTTGTATTGTATGTAAAAGGAACCATACAGAATTTATCAAGTATTTTTAATTGTGGTTTTCATTTTTTGACTCAGGCTTAAATAGCTCTCTTTTTATTGTCCACAGAGTTTTACATATGCCTAGTCTTGCAAAGTTATTATAGACAGCACCTTAATGAGGTTTTAAGGGAATTTTGATATTCTAACATTGGAAAATTTAAGCTGTTTTCAGTTTTTCTTTGTTAAAATCTTTGGGCTCATAGCTTTCCTATCCTCTCCACACCCATTTCTTCACTCTTATTTCTCACAGTATTTCAGATTGATTTCCTTATGTGGAATTATTAGATCAAATGGTACAATGAAGCTTTAAAGTTTGATATTTACCAAATTTTAATCCAAAAGTTACCAAATTATACTTGCTTTAGTAATATTTAATAGTGCCTATTTTGCCATAGGCTTTGATTGTTTAAATATACTAATTTTATGAGAATGGCTTTTCTTGAATTATTAATAGGGCAACACTTTTTTTCACATATTTGTAAACTACTTATATATTTGGTATGTGTAGTCAGTCACTGTGCTAAATTCTTCTTAAGAATTACCTCTTTTTTAAAAAGCTAACTTTTAAAATAGATATTATTATTATTACTCTCATGTTTAAGATGGGGTAACTGAGAAACAGAGATACTAAGTAATGTGGCCAATGAAGTGAAGCTAATGAATGTCACATTTGGAGTTTACTCAAAATATGATACTCTTCAGTCTGATATGCTACTGCCTCTCATGTTAATCCTTTTTAAAAATATTTTTAAATCGATTGTATATTA
The DNA here is from genome assembly GCF_001698545.2 of Rhinopithecus bieti. NCBI lineage: Eukaryota > Metazoa > Chordata > Mammalia > Primates > Cercopithecidae > Rhinopithecus > Rhinopithecus bieti. Next base: position 2,069,927 of record NW_016805666.1, read on the forward strand.
TTGCATTAGCATAGTTAGCCAATTTATATGAGCTTCATATATATGCATATGTGTGTGTTACCTTCCTGGTAACACACCAAATGGCTCATATAAATTTAGCCAATTTATGTGAGCTTTATATATATGTATATATATATGTGTGTATGTGTGTTATATTTTTGGGTGTTTATTTTTAATTTTGTTCCAATTTAGAAGCATATAAAAGTTGGTTTCAATGTGTTTTTTAAATTATTCAAGTTTTAATCAAACTGAAACTAATTTTGGTCAAAGGTGAGGCTCTACATTGATTTTTAAATAATTTACCTGTTTTTCCAATTCCATTTAATAAATCGTCTTTTCTAGCTTAGCATGGTGGCTCACACCTGTAATTCCAGCACTTTTGGGAGGCCGAGGCAGGAAGATCACCTGAGGTCAGGAGTTTGTGACTAGCCTGGCCAACATGGTAAAACATTGTCTCTACTAAAAATAAGAAGTTAGCCAGGCGTGGTGGTGGGCACCTGTAATCCTGGCTTCTCGGGAGGCTGAGGCAGGAGAATTGCCTGAACCAGGAGGTGGAGGCTGCAATGAGCTGAGATTGTGCCATTGCACTCCAGCCTGGGAGGCAGAGCGAGACTCTGTTTTCAACAACAACAACAACAACAACAAATATAAATAATGTTTCCTTCACTGATTAATTTGTGGTGTCTCTTTTACTATGTATGTATGAACGTGTGTGTGTGTTTGTGTGTGTGTGTTTTAGACATAGGATCTCACTCTGTTTCCCATGTAGGAGTGAGTGGCACCATCACAGCTCACTCTAACCTTGAACTCTTGGGTGCAAGTGATCTTCCTGTCTCAACCTCCAGAGTAACTAGAACTCTAGGTATGTGTCATCATGCCTGACTAATTAAAAAAAAAAAAGTTTAGAGATAGAGTCCTGCAATGTTGCCCAGGCTGGTCTTCAACTCCTGGCCTCAGGTTGATCCTCAAGTGATTAACCTACGCCTCCCATAGCACTACAATATATTTGACAATTATATCTCACTGCAGCATTTCTTCATTAATGTCGTCTTATTCCTGTGTAAATAAATTCCACTCCAATTTCATTTTAGATTTACTTCGCCGTCTTTGCAATGTCTTCAAAAAGAAAGAGGACTTGCAAGTGTCCAATGCTGCATAATATTAATAAACTTAATGTTCTTAAATTTTCTTCTCTGTGGCAGAGACTACGAACAGTATGATATTTAGACGTGCTAAGATAAGACCTGAGTAGAAACTGTACTAGCTCTCCAGCTCTTTTGTTAATTTACTTTTGATGAGATGGAGAATAGTCCTTTAACCAGCTTTTGTTCAGTGTCTGTTCTGTCCTTTGATCTCCTGAGAAACCCTTTCAACCTTTATGTACTTGGTCCTCATACCATTCACAAGAGCATTCATGGCAGAACCATCACGGGCACTGTGGCTTCTGTGTTGCTTTTTACTTTACATCATACCAGTTCATACTAAGAAAATTGAAGTGTGCCCTAATCACAGTCCTTCATTTGTAAGTGGGCTCAATATCGTATTGGATTTGGAGTTTTGAAAGAAAGTAAAACCTAATTTCCTTCCTCAAAGCTATTATTATTCTATTTAGATAAACGGAAAAGCAGGTATGTATTGAGGTTTCTAGCTTTTAGTCTACAGTGTTTAATAGGTTTTAAGCTATTTGTTATTGAAACCTTGAAGAAAACACATCAGTTAGATTTCTTGCTTTATAGAAAAAAGTGTTTTGGAGGGTTTAGGGAGTCAAGTGAACCATTTTAAATACCGTATGACTAAATCTGCAAGGCCTAATATGGTAGCTGCTAGCCCCATGTGAGCATTTGAAGTTGAATTTAAATCTACATTAATTAAAATTAAATAAAACATTTGTAAAAATTCATCTCCCAGCCACTAGTCCCATTTCGAGTCCTCAGTAGCCATACCTTGCAAGTATCAGGACAGTGTGGAACATTCCCACAATTGCAGAAAGTTCTGTTGTGCAGTGTCCATCTAAATGATTCTACAAATGGAAGATTTAGGGGAAGAGGAGAAGTAAGTAGTGAGGTATACCTAATCGGTTCTATAAATTTTAGTACGAAGAACCCTTCCTTTAAAATATTGATATTTGGTGAAACATTCAGATATCATGTTTTAAAATGATTTCAAGGACACTAATCAACAGAGCATCAACGTAGATATATAATTGACTACAAGGATGGATCAATACTTGTCCTACTTGTTTCATAACTGAGAGCATTATAGGGCATTCTGCAACACAATACCTTAAATATCAGAGAAACAAAGGCTGCAGGTATTTGAATGAATTGTTGAAAGTTCTGTATTTATAAACATGTGGTCTTCTCATATGTATACCCCTGTTGGTTTGGGATGAACCTCCATTCTGAGTCCCTTAAATGTTAGGGAAGTTTAAGATGAGACTCTTTGAATTCCACCCACTGATCTAATATCGGACCCAATTTGAAGCTGAAAAAGCCTTACTATGGAGAAAAAAAAAAAAAAAAAAAAAAAAAAAAG
>NW_016805666.1:2072713-2140271 GCF_001698545.2 Rhinopithecus bieti
AAAAAAAAAAAAAAAAAGGCAAAGCCCCAAAACATACACACACAAAACAAAGCAGAACAGAAGGGGACACCATGATCTTTTTATCAAATTAGGATAATAGGATGACATGGAATTCAGAAGACAGTATGATATACTCTGGAAATTTGTTATTTCATGAATGTTCCTGACTGAAATTTAAACAAAAATAAAATCAGGAGTGTACTTTTCCCTTTAGCAACAGATAGAAGTGAAAACTTGTTGAATTCCATTTCTGGAGTACTCTGTTTTTATTTTCACCTATTAGCACCCAGGACCTGGTGTTTGGTTTGTAACTATGATGAGTGGGTTGGGGTTAATATGAGAAGTTCCGCCATGCGTAAGTCGGAACTATTTGGTGTTATGTCCAAGAAAGCTCCCATGTCCTAGTTAAGGCTGTGTGAAGTGAATTGGACCCTCCTGATGTGGTGGCCCCAAATACTGGGCTTAATCCTCTGGTGTGACTGCTTTCACAAGTCTTTTCAAGAGCCTAAGTACCATAAAATATTCTCACAAAAGCCTTCATTCCAAAGAATGTGTGTGTCGGCTCATGTCAAGAGCTCTTAGTGTAGAACAATGCGTTGAAAGCCACGATCTAATAAACAAACAGATAATCTAGTTCAGTTTTGTCCAAGTAATGTAATGTCTTTATCAAACCATTTCCTGAACCTTAACTCTATTCAGAAGGAAAAGGTTCTGCGTGGGAATGTGTGAATATTTACTCTTAATAGGAGGCCATGTAGCTCCTGTGACTGGATGTCTTGTTTTTCTCTTCTGAGTAGCTCTTGTTTTTTATGGTGGGAATTTTCCGTCTTGGTAATTTGGTATTTTGCTTGGTTTTCATTGTCAAGTGTGGAAATGTGTACACCTTAATTTAAGAAATGTAGTTTTGTCACCTGCCTCTCAGTTATCAAGGGCCAAGTCAGAAAGTTCTCACGTGTTTTCAAGCCTTTCTACCAGACCTTGAACTACCCATTCAGTCAAAGGGGATAGGCTGTTTCCATGAAGAAGGTTTAGGGATTCCTGGCAGGGCAGGAGGAAGGAGCAAGATTTGTGAGGATCAAAATCCTAGGTACTCCCCTTTAGACTGCTTGGTGACTACTCATTTGTCATATGGAAAATCATGGCTCAATAGTTCAGTAGAATATAACTTTGTGGAAATTTCTGAATATTAAAAGCTTCATTTTCAACATGGCAGTGAGATGTGAGAGTCAGGGTCATTCATTGATATTGTCCACGTTACTAGTTGCCTTTTGTCTGATCTTGCCTAGAGAATTGTTTTTAAGTAACATGCCTGGTAAGTGCCTACTTACAGTTAGGTTAACTGCCGTCTTATGGCATCAGAAGGAGCTTTCTGGCTATACCTATTAAAGGAAGCCTTAGTCTCTTATTGCCATTAATTGGCACTTGCATTTTGAGTCATGGAATCATAAACTATGAGTGTCGAAAGGGCTACTAAGTAGTTTCCTTGGATGAATAAAGCTTGTATCTTCTTTATAATATTCATGTCAAGTGGTCTTCCTGCCTCTACTTGAATACTTCCAGTTATTTGGCACTCTCACATCCTCAAACCAGGTAATTTCTCTTTAATTTTTACCCTAATCTTCAGGGTTTATAAATACCTATTGATAATACCTTTGCTAATATGGTGCTTTGAAACTCTTCATTTTTTCCCTAAATAAACTTGTAATTTTTCTTTCTATATCATAATGACAGTACAGGCTCATATTTTTATGTCTTTTAGTCTCAGTTATATTTTTGTCTGAAGAGCTAAATATACTCGAAAAAAATGGTTTCTGTCATCTCAGAATATACATATATGCTGTGTAAACTCCACCTGTTTGCTAATCATAACATTCATTTTTCTCAATGTGATGGATTTTATCACCTCCCCCCCTTTTATGGCATTGCTATGTAGATCATTGCAAACACTCTGCACTAACATTTTTCATTCTGTTTATAAGGTTCAAATAGATAGAACAATTTTCTCTAGACTTTAGCTCTGGTGTGTGTGATTCTGGGCAGGCTTCTAATCTTTTTGAGGGATAGTTTCCTTATCCATAAAATGGACCTAAGAAAAGCAGTCCTATGGGGACCATATAAAATTAGTTTAGCTTCAATCTTAACTCAGACTTGCTTCCTGAAATTCCTCAACCTAATATTGAATAGGATTTTTTAAAATGTGGTAGCAAGATTATAGTTACAAAAGAATGGAACAATGCATAAAAAGTAGAAATATCTTAAATAATATTTTATTTTTTTGTTTATTATATTTTTTATTATATAATAGTTTAATTTTTTAAAATATGCTGAAATTATAAAGAAATTCTTAGAAAATCATATGGAACTCTGGAAAATAGGTACCATGAATACAAGAACTTTTGCTCTTGTCTATACTTGTCCTTGTACTGATGTTCCTACTCTGAGTCTAGCACTATGTGCAGACTTCCCTTCTTATGGTGCATTGTGGTGGGCAGAATAACAGCCCTCAAAGTTGTCCACGTCTCAATCTCTGGAACATGTGAATATGTTAGGGTACATGCCACAGGAAATTAATGATACAGATGGAACTAAGGTTGTTAATCAGCTAACCTAAGATAATGAAATTATCCTGGATATAAGGATGGTCCCAACGCTATCACAACTGTGATAGCAAATGGAAGAAGAGGACAGAGGAGGTCTTTGAAGTGATGTGATGTGAGAAAAACTTAACATGTCTTTGCTGGCTTTGAAGACGGAGGAAGGGGCCACAAGCCAAAGAATGAGGAACAGCTTTGAAAAGCTGGAAAAGACAAGGAAATTGATTCTCTGGAGAGACTCCAGAAACGAATACAGCCCTGCCAACACCTTGATTTTAGTGCACTGATGCACATGACTGATTTCTGATTTATAGAATTGTAAAACAAATACATTTCTCTTCTTCTAAACAACCAAGCTTGTGATACTTTGTTGCAGTATCAACAGAAAATGAATACACACAATATCATGTTAAAATTATCTGTTTACATGTTTGTTCTCCTTTCTAGGCAATGAATTCCTCAAGGGTAACAATGCTATCTTTGAAAACTCATTTTAGTCCATTTCCATATTAAAAGAATACGAAATGTCCTGTCAAACACTGGAGCTGGTATTTACTCAGTGTGTATGCACCATATGCCTGGCACTGCCCTGGGTATTTTGCTTTGAAAATTTTATTTCCACTCTGTTTAGCCCTACTAAATCTTAACTTTCTTATCTGTAATGTGAGTCCATAGACTAGATCAGGTTTGGCAAACTTTTCTGTAAATCTGGTAACTAAATATTTTAGGCTTTGTAGGCCATACGGTATTTATCACAACTACTCATTTCTGCCACTGGAATGCAAAAGCAGCCATAGACAATAAGTAAGTGAATGACCTTGGCTGTGTTCCAAAAAACCTTTATTTACAAAAACAGGAGGTGGTCTGGATTTGGCCATTTGGCTGTTGCTTGCTGACCTATAGACTAGACCTATAGACCTCTTTATTCTGTTCTAATTCCTGTCTAATATGATTATTCTTTGAGTTTATAAAATTATGCCGTTAGTGTCAGTTAAGCCAAGGAAATGCCAGTAAGACCTACAGAAGGAACTCAAGTGATTGGACGGGTCTGTTTATAAGAAGAAGCACAATATTGCAGACTCAAGTGCCAGGAGGGTGACTGTCACCATGTCCTTGGCAAATGGACCTGGGATAAATGCTCTTTAGGGTGGGACATAAGGAGATCCTTGAATGCCAAGGCTGAGCTCACTGAACTTGAAACTCGGTGAACTGGAACTACTGCTGGAGGAATAAAAGGGAGCACTAAATCCTTTGCACTCCAGAATGAAAGACCTTCTGGGGCAGCTGGCCAAATGAAGCAGGAGGAGGGAACAAGTTCCCCACTCAGCTAAATTATGTCTTTGGGCCAGCCGACCTGGTCTGCTAAAATAACAAGGTGCCTGAACTTCTGCCCAGAACACGTCACCAAATTTTGCAATTTGGGACTGTCTTCTATCACATGACCTCCTAATCTGAGGAAGTGAAGAAAGCAGAGTGAACGAAACCCAAGGATTGACTTTTTTATGGCGTGCCTCCTTAGAGACAAAAGTTGATTTTTCAAGAGAACCCTTTATATTGTGAACTCTGTATTCTAATTCAGTAACCATTAAGTTCTTGGATGAAGAACATCCAATAGATTTTGGAGGTCTTTTAAACTTTGCTATTGATCTGGGACTTAACCATTGCAGATGTGGGACTGTGTGTTTTCACATCAAAGTGGGTAAAGAAGAACCCATCCAGAACTAGGCAGACGGAACTGGGATATGTTTGTCTGATTGTCTGGTTGTGGTGGTGGTGGTTGTTTTGACTTGGTTATATCATCGGATTTTTGAGGACAAAACTACCCTCTTTGATTGGTATGTTACAATAGCTTGTTTATGTCTTGCAAATTGTTCGAGAACAGTTTGTCCATTAAAGAAAAAAAGTGACCTAGTAATACTCTCCTACCCAGGGAAATGTCGGGTTAATCAGTTGCACAAGGGCTTGATGTGCCAAGTCAGTACTGCCCCAAGGCTCCTTATGCAGTTCCTTTCCAAGATTTTTAAACATTCCAAGGAGAACACAATATTTGTTTATTTGGCTGCTAGGACTTTGTTTTGTTATTGTTTTAGTTATGGTCTTATGCTTTTCTCTCACTCCCTCTCTTTCTTTTACCCCTAACTCTTTGGAACCCTGGTGTGCTAAGAGCCATGTTAACTGTAAAGCATCTATTCAATAAACACTTAAGTGTATTTTATATTTGGGCTTCTAAATGTTTGTGAAGAATGTGTTTCTGGGTAAGTCACATAAAGAATAATCTCACAGTAAAAATAATTTATTATTTATGTAGGACATTATAGTTTTATGGTATTTTAAATTCTGTAAAAGGAGAAAGTTTTATACAATCTGAAGAATAACCAGGGTGTCGTATTTTAAATTTAAACAGTTTGGTCTTTACAACCCTGAGTAGTATAAAAGCTAAGTGCTGTTGTTTTCATTTTACAAACAAAAATCTTAAGACTCAAAAGTTTCATGATTTCCCTAAGTTCACACACATCTAGTAAATGGTTCCAAGTGGACAAAAACTTACACATTTTAATGTCACAGAGCTATTTTTTTATATATGTAAGTTATCTAACTGCAGCAGTGATTGAGGTGAGGGTATTCCTTTTGCCGAGATCATCCCCATGGTGATGTTCAGCTGAGTCTCCCTCTTTCAATCTCTCTTTTCTTCTCTCTCTCTCTCTCTCTGTCACACACACACACACATACACACACACACACACACACCTCTGCACACATAAACCACATACACACAGATTTTGAAATTGGTAGTCTCTCAGTTTCTCCATCTTCCTTTCAAGTCTAATTTATTGGGCTAGGATTTATGGGTGTAGTTGTCAAGAATTCATGCATATATCCACTCAGGAAATATAATCTTCTCCACCTCAGCTCTGTGAGGCATTGGAAGAGGTGCTTTTAGGATAGAATGATGACTCATACATGATGTCTGCCCTCAAGGAGCACACAGTTTAGTGAGGTAAATGTCTCATGAATTTTCCACAAGATCCACTTTGCTAAGTGCTCTAAAGTTACTACAGAGGGCTGAAGTTCGGAGGATGCTTTCATCTGGTGTCAAAGGGCAGCAGTGTAGGGTGACATGGGCCTCCAAGAGTAGCTTGGGCTCAGGTATGAAGCAATGGTGGAGAGGAAACTCTTAATGGAGACAGAGGCATGAGCAAAGTCTTGGTGTCCAGGAAGCCAGAGGAAGCATTCTGGCAGATTACTAGGTATGTGGCTTAGCAAAAGTCAGCATTCTGAAATATAAAATGTCCAGTGCTGCTAATTGCAGTAGTAATCTCAAAGGATACCTACTCACCAGTACATTCCAGAGTTTGATGACAAACTTTGACAACAAAGCTTATCAAGTTCCTCTCCATTGCCTCATAAGAGGCCCATCCAGTTAGAGGATTCCACCTTTCCAGAATGAGGTCTTGTCAAATCTTGGGAGTCTCAGAACAGACATTTACCAAGCTTTCAATAATATTCTCAAACCATAATTCTCTAAAACATAAGCATAATTGCCATAAAATCAATTGTCCATATTTTAGAGAGTTTATTTCTGGGCTCTGTATTCTATTCCATTTGTCTGTATGTCTGTTCTTATGCTAGGACCATACTGTTTTGATAATTATAGCTTTGTGATAAGCTGTGAAATCAGGAAGTGAGTGTCCTCCAACTTGATCCTTTTTTCAAGATTGCTTTGGCTATTCAAAGAGAGCCATGACATTCTAAATCTAGAAACAGTTATATCAAATACATTGGAAAAACCTAGGTTAGGAAGAATGTTGACTATTAAGCTATTTGTTTAGTCTAGATATGAGGTAACTATGCATTAGGTATTTTGGTGGCAATGGAGATGCAGACCAGTAAATGAATTAGAAAAATTTTGTGTAATTTAATATAGTTTGTTTGTATTCAGAGTGGGTGGTTGAGACAAAAAGGGAAAGGGTTTGTAGCCTTTGTGATAGGGAGAACTGTGAGGAGGTAAATAGAAAAATAGAGCACACAGGAGGAGGTTAGCAGGTCTGTGGGTTATCCTACCTAAATTCAGATTTGAGCACTGAACTAGAGGTTCATTTGATGATGCTCATTCAGCAATCATAAATTCAGAGGTGAAATCAATGAGTGCCAAAATTATTCTGTGTCTTATTTTACTTATAAATGGTATATTCATTTAGAATTGCTTTTTAAATCGAATGCGTTTATGGTTATCATGGCTCAAGAGCCAGATACTGGGAAGCGATTGGGGACAGCAGCAAGAATCAAGATCTGGATAAAGGCAGTTTCATGAAACTTCTGTGCCTTGTCTCAGCTAAGAGTAAACAGAGTGCTAGATGGCTGTTGACATGCATTTTATTTTGAAGTGACTATTATTACTAAGGTCTGAAATCCTTAGCCTTGATCTCTTGGAGCCTAATGTTCCTGTTCTCCAGCTGAGAGAGACTAATTCACCATCTTGTGTTGTAAACACTCACTCATTTTAACTGATTACACCTCCAATGATTCTCAAATCACTAAAATTACTAATTGCTATTCCTTACACATCAAAGAGTGAATCCTGAATAATTAACCCCAAATAAAATTAGATGAATTGGCCCTTTTAATTAGAGTCCCTGCTGCTGTTTGTTCTGAGCTTCCTTTTCTTACTGTTAAGAGACTTTTAGAATGATTAAAACTGTTTAAGACTTAAACAGCCAGTGACCTTTTAATACAATATAAATCCATGAAAGCAATATTTCAGCTAGCAGGTGGTGAAGTAAATTTTTAGAGCAAGTACCTGTCAGCTCCAGTATTCCTTTGGAAAAAAAAAAAAAAACATGCCAAAAAACAACCACCTTGAAATGAAATGAGTGTCTCTATTTGATTATTTTTAAAGCATTTATGCATTTGCTAAGCTTCAGACTTGATGAAATAAATGTCAGGGTTGAAGGAGAGTGAGTAATGGTTGGCATCATTTTATATAAATAGTAACAAGAATTTCTCAGTGAGAAGAATTTGAAGTCATTTGTGCATAAAAGATGAATACTGGAGAAATCACAGAAGGCCCTGGCCTCATGTAGCCATCCTTGTCTTCAGGGATTCTCTTGCAGCAAGAGAATGAGCCCCAACATTGGGGAAAAGGAAGTTTTATGAGGTTTAATTGCTGCTGATCATCGAGGTAGGATTACCAGCCTAGCCATGCTGCATTCAGCCTGGATTTTGTTGGAGATATTTTACATGTTCCTGTTCATCTATTCCAAGTCTCCTAAATAGTAAGAACCTCTTCTCTTCTTCATAGTCTTCTGCATTTGTAAGGGTACAGCGGGTTTTCTCATCATTCCCAAGTAGTCTGAGTTTCTCACACTAAGTCTGCCATGTGCTGTGGTAAATGTGTCCTTCGCTAGAAGTTAGAATATTTGGGGTCACAGTGGGTGGCTTCGTGTGGTTCTACACTCTTTTGACTGTTTGTCTACCACACTGGTGGAAAAGTTATTCATCTATTAAAAAAAGTTATTGGACTAGTTCAATGACTTACTTTTTCCTTAAAATTTAAAGCATATATTTTGACTTTTCATTCTGAAATAATTCGAGACCCTGCAGAAAGGTTGAAAATAGTATAAAGGATTCTCATTTAGTCATGACCCAGTTTTCCCAAGTATTGACATCTTACATAACCACGGTAGAGTTACCCAAACCAGGTAAACACTGACATAATACTTCCTTCTAATACATAAACCTTATTTAGATTTCATTGATTGTCCTAGTGATGTCTCTTTTCTGGTCTAGAATTATATCCAGAATCACATATTGCATTTTATTGCCTTGTCACCTTAGTCATCTTTAATTTCAGAGAGTTGTTCAAACTGTTTTTCCAGAAGATCAATGATTCTTAACCAGCGCTATACACCAGAATCGTTGAAGGAGCTTTGCAAGGTCCTTGTCTGGGTCCCGACCCCATAGATTCTGAATTAAGAATTCTAGAGTGAAGTCTGGGTGTCTGTCTTGGGAGAAAGTACCCCAGGAGACTCCAATACACACCCCTGGTTAAAAGTCAGATGAATTTCAACACCTCAAGCATAAGCATTTTGAAATTCTGTCTATGACATGTATCCTTCCCCTTCCCCCATTTCTCTGCTCTTCCTTCATCTCTATCTCTCTTTTATGGGATTAAAAAGAAAATGTAAACATCTCTATATACTCTAAGGGATATAGATAGATAGATAGATGGATAGATAGATAGATGCTGTGTAAGGCTTATCAACAGATCTTTTATTGGAGAAGATCAATAGAGTACCGACGGTTGCAATATTTCTGGAGGCTAGGGTGCCCCCATAACCAGGTGGTGACTTAAGGATGAGGACTCTTCCTATACTTTGAAGACATACCCTCAGTAAGATAATGTGGAAACAAACAAATAAGCTAACTAGATGCTAGATGGAGGTTATTACTTTGAGACAGGTTATTAACTGTCTAGCTATTGGTATCATGAAGGACCTATGACCCACCAGTATAGTAGTACATTGTTGACCTTATGTCAGTATTTAAAAGTGGCAAAGTTGACCATGGGAAAAGTTCGTGTGCTCATTCTATCAGAGTTCTATTCAATTTAATATACGTAGTTTTGTACCAATAATAATTTATAGCAATAATATTATTACTATTTACTGAGTATCTCATATGTGTTCTATATGCTTTATATAGAGATTAGTACAACAGAGAGTCTGCCCTCAGGGAGCTGTTAGTCTGTAGGGGAAACCAATAGTTATCCAATTAAGCTAACAAAGAGCAGATTATTGGCTGTAATAGAGCTGCAGCAGGAAGGAAGACTGCATTGTCACTGACGATGAGGATGGTTCCCTCTATAGCCAAAGACAGCAGTGATGAAATAAATTAAATGCCCTATTTAAAGTGTTTTCATTATGAAACCATGCTCCCTCAGGCACCATCCTTGTCTTTGGAGGGGTGGTAAGCTTCTGGCCTCAATGACCACCACAGGATAATGTCCCAATCCTAAGGGGAAATGATGTTTTTGGACTATTCTGTCAGCACTCTGATATTTGTTTGCAAGCTTCTTTGTTTTTACTGGTAAATTAAGACTTTTGTTGTTGTTTTCCTGGGATGTTGCCTCATTTTCTGTCCATCACACGAATTTTAGATTTTGTTTCATTTTAAATTGAGGTAATTTTACTTTTCGCCTTGGAGCTAAAGATATCTCACTAGCTGATAGAAGATTGATGCATTAAGCTCAACTCATTGCCCTATTTGTTTTCGATGCTCATCTTTGGAAGTCAAAAATATATGGTGTGGTTTGTTGTTTGGATAACAATTACTATGTTTTTGTAAAACAAATGATACTCGGTGGATTCAGAAGTGCTATTTGGTACTAGTCAATTTGCAGAACTAGACTGTCATCTTAATTTCATACTCTTTGAAGTCCATTTAATGTTTTCTACTGAGAAATTGAATTCGTTATCCAACCACTGCATGATAGAGAATTATAGTATGTTTGTATCTCATGTAATACACTGAGGTGTCTCACGTTCGTACAGGGTACTTATTTGTGATTATAAAAGAGGACTCTTAGAGTCTCAGATATATTCTATATTAGCTAAATATGGAGTGAAACTGTCCAATTTAAAATCAGGGAGACGTCATCTACTTTAAAGATAATTCTTCTTGCTTTTTAATTTGAGAATCTCAAAGAGCATTTCAAGCTAAGTTATTTAGAAAGATGACAGGGACATTAAATTTTGGCTTGAGTACATATACTGATGCATTAAAATTAAACACTGGGTTTGAGTAGATTCTGCGATTCATTTTAAAGTATCTTATTTTGGTTTTTTTTTTTTTTAAAAAACGCATGCCTGTAATTCACTTATTGTATAATAATTAAGCCAAAAGGGTAAAAAAATCAAAAACAATGCTTAGGATCTCATGAGCTATAGACAACCCCTGTTAACATACCGGCCTGTATAAAATTGGGACCATATTATAAGCACTATTCAGTAACCTCCCTTGTTTCTTACATGATAAGATATGAAAAACAGGCTGGGCGTGGTGGCTCATGCCTGTAATCCCAGCACTTTGGGATGCTGAGGTGGGTGGCTCACAAGGTCAAGAGATTGAGACTATCTTGGCTAACACGGTGAAACCCCATCTCTACTAAAATGCAAAAAATTAGCCGGGCATGGTGGCGGGCGCCTGTAGTCCCAGCTACTTGGGAGGCTGAGGCAGGTGAACAGCGTGAACCCAGGAGGCAGAGCTTGCAGTGAGCCGAGATCATGCCACTGCACTCCAGTCTGGACAACAGAGCAAGACTCCGTCTCAAAAAATATATATAAATTTAAAAAAAGATATGAAAAGCAATGTTTTATGTTCTTCCCCCAGACATGTCAATACTTACTTCCTTACTAGATTTAAGTCTTTCCCCAAATATCACCTTGGTGAGGCCATTTTCATTTTTTTTTCTTTAAAATTGCAACACCCACCACCACCCTAGCAGTCCCAACCCTCTTCCTTGCCCTATATTTCATTATAGCCCTTTTCACCATTTGATATTCAGTATGTTTTATTTACTTTTTAAGCATTCTTCTTCTGTTAGAGTATACGTTCCATGAGGATTCGTGGAGGAGCACACTTTGTTTGTTCTATCTGTTTGTTTGTTTTTACCTGGGATCTAGAATAATGTATGATATACAGATGGCACTCGATGAATAAATAGATATAAGATGTAGATCAACATCATCCTTTTGGTGACCACACATTTTCCCAGTGTATGATTGCAATTTATTTTTCAACCAGTACCATGGTAATGAACATTCTGAGTTTTTGCATTACATTGCTTTGTGATGAAGTTTCCTTAACATGCTCCTCTACATGTTAAGTTACTTCTTTGGTAGGATAATTTATTAAAAGTGATATTGTTGAATTAAAGTTTATAAATATCTTTAAGGCTTTTGATTCCTCTTGCCAAATTTTCTTGAGAAATTTTAGTAGCAGTAGCATACGAGAATGCTGGTTTCCCTATACTATTATCAATTCTGTGTTTCATCTATATTTTTAATCTTAGTCCTGCCTTTTAATTTGTTAGCAAATTGAGTATTATCAGAATTAATAATTTGTTTTCTAGTTAAATAGCAGAAAATACAAATGGAAGAAAAATAGAAAACTTAATTTTTCTAATGTATAAAAGGAACCTGAAGTTTAAGGATACCTAGCTTGATAACTAAAAAATTAATGTTGCTCGGTCAAGGTCACATATCTTATTTACAGAGGAAGAGGTGTCATTGAAGGGAGATATATTGTGCTATTTTGATGGCAGTGAGGACAGAGAACATGGAATGGCCAAGCCTTGCCCTGATAATTATCGCTTCTCCCAGAGAGTTCTTAAAGGAGTTTCTCACTGTAGAAATGGTAGCAAAATGAGAGTCCAGGTGCTGCTTTATTAATAGCTTCAAAAGTGCTTGCTCTTCCTCTGGGACAGAGGTCTGTGATCCCACTGAGATAGCGCAGAGGCTTTGGCTCTAGGAACAAGCAGAATTTTTATCCCATATCTTCCTCACACCACTATATCTTGGAAGTCAACATATTCAATGAGCTGTAGCTCCTGAAGACCTGGCTTGACATTCTGATCCTTTGCTTTAGAGTCAAGAAGTACAGCCTTCCAGCTGGTCTGTCCTGGGAGCCAGATGCTCAGAGGTCTGAAGCAGGAAGTTTAAGAAGGAGATTTCCTAGGTATTGCTTTCTAAAACTGAGACTTTCACAGTAGGAGCTGGATCAGTCAAATTAGTAACCCCTTCCATGTCAGAGAGAAGGGCAGAGTGGGACAGGAAAAGAGCTGGAAAAGGTTTCATCTCTAATAGAAATAGCATGTTGAGCAAATCAGTGCAATTGCTTTCATATTGTTAGTTCCAACCAATGCAGTGTAAATAGGTTGAGAAGGTCGAGAAGTGATGCATTAAATGGGATGTATCCTCAGTTTTTCTCTTGGCCTTTGCCGTAATGCATTTCCTGGTGTTTTTAAAACCTTACTCAGCTGAACATTTGGAGATGACACATTTCAGGTACTGAAGATTTCTGTTTTGTGCATATGTGTTATTTAAAAATTACAAATGAGTAAAATAATGACAGGTTAAGAATTTGTGTAATGGAGAGTATTTCCCTTCCACTTTTCATTCCTTAGTTGCAAAATTTAGCTTCATAGAGACAACTTGCTGTTATCAATAGTTTGAGACTCCATTTAAAAGATAGTTCGTGGTAATACATACAGATATGTATATACATTATTAAACAAATGATAACATTATATATGCTGTCCTAGGCCTTGAATGCTTCATTTAAAAACATTTCACCCAAGGTGCTTTCTGGTGCAGTTTTCTTGGTGGCACACATATTTTGATGCAAATTGAAGATGGAGTTAAAGTTGAAATTGTAAATGAAGTCTTCAGTTATTTAGCTTCATAATAAATTGCCTGTAGTCTGTGGGGTATACATTATAGCTGCGGCATAATTCCATTGCCTTATGGAGATCATCATTGCTGCTACATTTGTTTTATCCTCTCACTTTTTCTCTTTAAGGAACCTTGTTCGGGAAGCTTGGTCTCCTCCTCTGAGTGATCAAGTTTAGATTCAGTTGCCCTCTTGTGCATAAGGGGAAAAGAAAGCATTGTCATGTATAATGTAGACATTGTACTAATCACTTGCATGTAATTTAGCTCACTTATGTTCAAAACATAAATTGAGACCTATTTCTGGGTCACAGTCGATTTAATGAGTCACAACCAATTTTTTTTTTAATAACAGAACATTTCAATATGTGTTTTATTTATATAGTAGTTATGGTTTCATGAAATCCTTTTTTTCTAGTATACATGTATGTGTACATATCTAGATAGCAATATTACCACATTATATAAAATATATTTTTTTACTCAAGGTTGTGTTCAAAAAGTTTCAAAGTTACTATCTTAGCTGCTTTGATCCACAGATTGACACTGTGAAGTAGCTATGGTTATCCTCATTTCATAGATGAGGAAAACTGGGTCTGGGACTGTAGAATTGCCTTGCCTGAAGTAAAGGGTGGAACTGGGGTTTGTGTTTTAAGTTTTTGGACTTAAAATTTTGTACCATTTTCCCTTCAAACTTATATTTTTTTCTGTATTAGTTACTGTTTTTGTTTGTTTGTTTTTTGTTTTGTTTTGTTTTTTGTTTTCTTGTTGTTTTGAGATGGAGTCTTGCTGTGTCGCCCAGGCTGGAGTGCAGTGGCTCCATCTTGGCTCACTGCAGCCTCCGCCTCCCAGTTCAAGTAATTCTGTGCCTCAGCCTCCTGAGTATCTGGGATTACAGGCACCCGCTATCACACCTTGCTAATTTTTGTATTTTTAGTAGAGACTGGGTTTCACCCTGTTGCCCAGGCTGGTCTTGAACTCCTGACCTCCTGATCCGCTCACCTCAACATCCCAAAATGCAGGGGTTACAGGCATGAGCCATGTGCCTGGCCACTAATTACTATTAATGGAAATGAATAACTGTCTTTAGTTGAAACTTATGCTTTGCTAACCATGATTAAAAAAATTGTTCATTGTTCACCGTGTGTGTGTGTATGTGTGTGTGTGTGTGTTTATGTGTGTGTATTCCAACCCAGTCTCTTTTGGCTTCATAATTTAGAACGTTATTAACTTGTGGAGTATCAAATGGTTTTATGTTTACCTAAATAGTTAAATTTTCCTCTAGCAACCAAAAATTATCCCCTCAACAAAGTGGGAGAAGCAGTAGCTGCCAGCTAGCGGAAGCTAGAGCCATGTCACTGCCAGTGCAGCCCGTGGGTCTATGTCAGCAACACCTGAGAGCGTGTTGGAAAGGCAGAATCTGTAGCCCCAGTGTGGACCTGAATCAGAGTCTGCATTGGATCTGGATTCCCTGATGATTGGAACACTGACATTGGAGACGTACAGGTCAAAGACACCAGGTCATTTATTAAAACATCAGTTAAGGAATTGAGTGGGTTTTTATTTTTCAGTCATTCGACCTACAGTTACTAAGGATGTTCTGGCCCAGACTTGTGACTAGAGATGGGCATATAAAGATAAATCATGAGTGGACTCTACTTGTGAGAAGCTTCAGTTCTAACCGGGAGGGAGTGATCATAACACACAAATACAATCAAGTATTACGGATGCTCTGATAGAACTGTATATGAGGCACAAAAAGGACTGCTATCTAAATCCTTGGATGTGTGTGTGGGTTTTATATGGGTATTTAGATGAAGAAGAGTGTGATGCTTTCTTTGTTTTCTTTTTATACAAGAGTAAACAAATCCAAACTTGTTGATAGTCAGAATTGAATTGTTCCCATGTGTTTTTCTACCACAATTACCCATAACTAGTAATTTACTTACTTTGCAGGTAAATTCTTGTTATCTTCACCCTCTGATGGGGGCCTTTGTGTCATAAAGGGATGAGCAAGCTCCGCGTTAGGGAGATGCCTTTCGTATCTGACTGATGCAAGTGTTAGGGTAACCACAGTGGGGAATAAGTTCAGCTGGTCCCAGCTAAGCATCCCTGCTTCTCACTGCTGCATCCTTTTTACTCCTGGGCTAAAAGGGAGAGCTTGAGAAATATGCATAGCTAGGTCTTCTGGAGTTTTTCCTCACTCCCTTTTCGAGTTAACAATATGCCTGACAGGCTGTTTTCTGAAGTAAATTGGCAGAAAGTAGTGTTTGGGAATCAGAGATGGAATACTTGATTTGTCCAACTCCTTGTTTAACTGTTTCTTGATGCTACCTCTTGCACACAGCAAAAACCTTTTGAATATTAGCTGAATATTTGGGTTCACATGGAGCAAATCAAGCAAGATACTTCTCAGCATCTCTCCAAGAGAGTGAGAATCCATTTCGTGCTCTGTGTTTCACCAGCTATGTAACTTTGAATAAACCATTTTACGTGAAAATTGAGGCATAAATATATTTTGTATGTAGGTAGGATTTGGATGACGAGTGGAGGAGTATGGAGGAACCAGGTCTGAAGGCACGTGTCTATGACCACTCTACGGCTTCTAAAACTGGACATTTCCATTTTAGATTTAATATATCGCTGCCAATTGCTGGATGACATTTTTTTGTTTTGTTTTGTTTTGTTTTAAAGCTTGCCTGTATGTCTCACAGTCTGGGAGGTGAGTTGCACGTTTCCCTGTAGGTCACAGAATCTGGGAGGCAAGGCAGAGAGGATAGGGCATGCGCTCCTATGAAGATCTACAGCTTACCTGTGCTGGCTGGGAGGTACTGCAGTTCATTTCATCCAGGGGCTTTTCTCCAGAAGGGTCGCCACCTAGGAATCAAAGTCCCATGCTCTTTCATTGTTTGCGGAAATCTATTAGAATGGAGAAGACCTCCTTCCCCCTTCTTCTACTCGTAAATTCAGTTCTTTTCATTTTCCCACTTTTCTTAAACATGAGAATTCTGCCTTCTCTCTAAAGCTGAACTTATTTTCACAGCAACTTAGAGGCATTTCCCTTTATTTGCTCGTCTATTAAAATGATGAGCTTTAAGTTAGAATTCTCTTAAACTTTCAGTCTGATTTAGGATAGTTATTAGCAGTTTTTCATTGAAAGTATCCCGGTTACTTTATGCCTTTCTCCAAGGGACCTATTTCCTCTCCTTTTATCAGATTTGTATCTGTTTTTGAGACATTTGCCCGTTCCTCTACATCTTTTGAAAACTTGAGCTCCTCTCTAAGGAATTCAGTAAGGACCCTTTGATGGTGAAGCTTAAAGAACTGAAAACTTTGGTCTGACTTAATAATTGATCTAAATAAAGCAGATAATTATGTGTTTATCGTGAGGGCTTTTTAACATCTGCCTTTTCATGCTTAGAATATAGAGTCCATCTTTTCAAGTTGTTTCTTAAAACAAACAAAAACATTCCACTTTTCTTTTTTGTTCTTTTTGACACGCCCAGGATTGTCATCAACCTGTGCCTCACTATGTCTAAGTTCTGTTAGAGAAACAGAGTAAAGAAGGATATATTTGGAAGGGACAGACAGCTGTACTTTTTAAGACTTATTTGTGGTGACATTTTGGACTTTTCATGTAGCTTCTTTATGACATAGTGTATTGAACCTTGTCAATCTTGTGGGTCTAAAGTAGGAATAACATGTTGTGGTTCTCAAAGTGTGGTCTTAGACCCAGTGACATCAATCACTCAGGGCCTCTGTTTGATAGTGTGATCTCCAAGATTTTGCTCAGTTCTGATACTGTCTGATGCTCTGAACATTTCCCATGATGTAACAGAATCTGATGAAGTATAAGAGGGGGGCCCAGGAATCCTTTTATGATGTGGGTATGAAGAAGACATAGTGATATGGTTTAGCTCTGTGTCCCCACCCAAATTTCATCTTGAATTGTAATCCCCACATGTCAAGGGAGGGATCTGGTGGGAGGGGATTGGATCATGGGGGTGGTTCCCCCATGCTGTTCTCATGATAGTGAGTGTGTTCTCACAAGATCTGATGGTTTAAATGTGTATGGCAGTTCCCCCTTCATGCTCTCTCTCTCCTGCCACTATGTAAGATGTGCTGGCTTCTGCTTCACCTTCTGCCGTGATTGTAAGTTTCCTGAGGCCCTCTAGCTATACTTCCTGTCAAGGCTGCAGAACTGTGAGTAAATTAAACCTCTTTATAAATTGCCCATTCTCAGGCAGTTATTTATAACAGTGAGAGAACGGACTCATACAGCATAGGTTGAGATAGAACATTTGAACCTGGAAATTAGGTTGTGAACTTGAGTTGGTAATCAGCAACTTAAACCTTTTTTGCCTCATTGCCTGAGATCTCATTGTGAGCATTCTTTTCATACATTAAGACTTTTAAAGGCAGTAAAGAACTTCTTGACAGTTCATTTTAATTAACAGGTATGAAATGCTTTTTCATGCTGTCTGTGGCCGAATGAAAGTTTCTCAATCCTGGCTGCAGGTTTGAATCACTTAGGTTTTGTAGGTGTCCTCGTGCCTGACCCCCTAACTCCCTGTCTTCTATCCCCAAGATTCTGATTGAATTGCTGTGAGATGGAATTCAGACATCAGCATTTTTAAATGTGTTTCCTTGGTGATTCTGGTATTTAACCAATGTTTAAAACTACTGAATGGAATGAATACAGGTTTATGGGATTTATAATCATCATAAAGATATGGAGAAATTATTTCCCCAGATTTGTGCACCCACAGAATAAGAGAAGTAGAATATTTTCTTTATGATGTAAGTTATTGAACGTTTCTTATCCTGTGGGTCTGAAGTAGTAATAACATGCAGTGGTTATTAAAGTGTGCTCTCAGACCCAAAGGCATTAATCACCCAGGGACTTATTAGAAATGCAAATTATTAGAGTTCTCCCCAGACCTACTGAATCAGAATCTCTGGATCCAGGACCCAGAAATCTGTATTTTAATAAGGCATTCTGGAGATATTGATGAACTTGAAAGTTTGAGAACCTTCAGCACTGAGGGTTGTTGTATGATTCGGTGGCAGTGTATGAAAATCTTAGCACACTGCCTGGCATGCTGCGAGTCTAGTAAGCAGAGTACTCGAGAGATAGTGCTTTTGATTGCTAGCAGTCTGAATTTGGCTTGGGGCTAGACCTGACAGTTCTTGGCTTAGCTATACTTTCAATTCTAAGACGGTTATTTATAAGGCAAATAGAGGCCAACTGAACCATTTCAAAGGTGTATCAGAACAACGAAACCTACTCATAGTCATTCTACTGTGCTCACTCTTCCATTCTTACACTTTTATTTCTGAGGGCCTAAACTATGATGTTTTGGTAATATCCAAAAGCAACTCATTTAATGATGGAGACTGCTGCCCTACCTCACTAACTGTTGCGCAACTAAAATGCAAGGAAAAGCTACTCATCCATAAATAGAAAAGATCTCTTCTCCAACACATCAAAACATTATTTTAATAGGAAAATAACAAATAAAGAAAAGGTTAAAAGGTAGAAGTTTCTGTTTCTCCAATACAATTTTTTGCAGACTGTTTAAAAAGATTTCATATCAGGAACCATAAAGCTCTTGGATATATGTGTATAACTCAGATCACAGAGATTAGATTCATTCCTCAGTAACTCCAACAGCAGTGTGCTACTCTTATTGGTGAGAGATGCTAGGTTTTTCTCAGTGTCTCGAAGTCTCATTACTTCTTGCCTGGATTGTGTATGGATTTCTAAATTGGTTGTTTCTTATTCTTTTCTCCTAATCTGTCCTGCATGGACTTTTAAATTAGTCTTTAGTAAATCATATTGTAACCAAGTGTTTCTTTCTCAGAAATCCTTGGTGTATCTCTGCTGCATGCATGATAAAATTCAAACCCTTTTTTCGATGTGCAACATGTAAAAAGCTTAATTTTATCACATATTTTTTTATAACCCATTGACATTATTTTACATTCCTGTGTCCCATGTTTTTCCTATGTCATTACTTGCTTTTTATTCTCTATGCTCTGAACTTTCTGATCTCCATGTCTATATTCTCCTGTCTCTCTGCCAAGGATGGATGTGCTTTCTACATCATGTTTCAGGAAAATTATATGATCCAGTGAGACTTCCATGATCCTCCACTTTATCTTAATTTCCAGAGGTTATTCGTGCATCTTCATAAATTGTACCTTGTATTATCTTTAGTTGTGTACAATTTTTTTCCTACTCTATTTGATTGAAAATGTATTGAGGGCAAGCACCAAGGCGTATAAAATTCGGTAACCCTATCCCCCACCCAAGCTCACTCTTTGCTTTACTTAATATATTGACCCCTCTAGACTAGCTTTTATACCATTTCTCAATATCAAATCTGATCCTCTTTCTTCTGAAAGTTAAGACTACTAATTAAGGCTACTAATTAAGATGGGGAATAATTCCTATGCAGTACAAAAAATTATGTGTCAAAGCCAATTATAAAGAAGTAAAATGCCAACAAATATATCATAAGAGTACTGTAACATTGCATCCTTATTAACTTCATGTGTCTACTTCTTTTCTGTAGGTGATTTTCTTCCACCTCCACCTCCACCTCTAGATGATTCCAGTGCCCTTCCATCTATCTCTGGAAACTTTCCTCCTCCACCGCCTCTTGATGAAGAGGCTTTCAAAGTACAGGTAAGAGCTGAAGTTGAAGTCATGTTAATAGCCATCCTAGGGAGCTCATGAATTTCTTGATTGTTTCTGTGCTGGATAAACATTTATCCGGGGCCTATTGAGAGCTTTACAACTTACGAAGATCTAAGGTACTTTAATGCAACATACCCTACTCAACCTTCCCAGAGTTCTGCTGGCTTACCCTCCGAAGCCCTCAAACTCCTTTTGCCTACTAATTTTGTTTCAGATCCCAAAGCCATTATTTTTAGGAATACCATTTGAGAAGGCAATATTTCCTTGTTATTTTGGAGGACATACAGCCATGTCTTTTTTATTGGTGTGTTCTCTATCTACAAATAAATTGCATCCAAATGAGTAAGGCTGACATTTTAAGGCTGTAGTTGGTTAATGTGGATCCTTGTGGTCAGCAACATTTTTTCTAGCAAAAGCAACATCAAATATCCTTAGGGTTTTCTCTTCTGGGTAAGTTCAAGGGTGCACATTATACGTATCAATTATATAGAACTCTTGGTTTCCAGAGAGTGGTAATTGCAAAGTAACTCGGGGCTGGAATCAGATGTGACATTAGAAGTGGTTCTCAGACTGTGATCATAGGTAACTGCTGAAAGCTGCCACCATTTAAGCTGAAGAAGTGCTTTATGTCAAGAAGAAAATCTAACAAAGTAATAGAATTATTGTCATAGTTTTAGGTGTAACTATGTTCATATAGATATATTGAAGAGAAAAATGAGTCTTCTTTGTCTTTTAGAGAAACATTGGAAATATTTGTGGATAAAATGGAATGGTGTCTGGTAATTTTTTTCCAAATAATAAGGGTCGGAAACTGCTGAGTGAGAACATGGGTGAAATAGGGTTGGTTATGATTTGATGACTGTTGGGTGCATCGAAGTTTATTCTGTTATTCAGTCTACCTTTTAAAAAACGCCTAATATCATTTGTGGAACATACAATATACTGAATTATTGCTCATTAATTTTATCATTTGTTTTACAGTATTTTTTCTTTTTAATTTGTGTAGGTACAAGTAGGTATATGTATTTATGGCATACATGAAATATTTTGATATAGGCATGCAGTCTTTTAAACGTATACTTTTGTATACGTTTAAAATATCCTATAATAAGAAGTGTAAAAGAGAAAAAGTCTGAGGTAACAACTGCTTAAATGGTTTGTTCTATTATTTGCCTTTCTTTCTCCTAAATTTAAGGTTGAAGGAGACAAAGAAAGAAATGATTCATTCGCTCAACAAATATTCTGTGTTCCTATGTGGGCATTATTCAGGCACTAGGAATGTTCTAGCAAAAAAGACAGACGCCATTCTGTCCTCAGGGAACGTAAAAGTTAGTGGAACTAGTGGAAATAAACAAGATGTATACATTACAAAGTACATTAGAGTGGATAAGTGGGGAAACAGGGAGGGGGTCAGGGCTTACCTAGGGTAAGCATCATCAATATGGCCCCACTGAGAAGGAGACACTTAAACGAGGACTTGAAGAAGGAGAGGAGGGAATGAGCTATAGAGATTTCTTGGTGAGTGTATTTTCATATAGTAGATATTAAGAAGTAGAAAAAGCTTTTAATATTATCTGTCATTTGAAATCAGTAAGTTGTAGTTGTAACCAGTAAGTTCCAGTTCAGTTTGGAGTCTAGATCTTTTAAGGCTATTAAAAAATATGTGTATTCCTAATATAGGCCATGAATTTCTTGCATTTTGTTTTGGTGTATACTAATAAAATCAACTATCAGATGCCAGTGATGAACAAGAGTCCTATAAAGTTTGTATTTATTTTATGCAACAGATAGAACCCTTGGCAAATTAAACCAATATGAGTGATTTTTCTTAGTTTTAGTCATTTTTTTAATAAAATGAAGAAATCCTTAGCGTTGCCTTTAATATACCTTTGGTCGTATTTTGCTGAGGTTGGTTTTTTGCGTAGTGTTTACTATGTACAATTTTTAAAGTCACTGACTGTTTCCTCTCTTAGTTTTTCATAGAAACTATTTTGTTGCATTTTAAATCTTTAGTTCTTACAATGTTATTTGAAGTAGTGACAGAAGACTTGTGATTGAAAACTAGTTACATAGCTTATTCTAGTTGTGTGATCTTGAGCAAGGCATGCTGAGTCCCAGTTTTGTCTTCATTAAAAACAAAACAAATATATATACCTCTTACAATTAAATGAAATACAGATGGATTTGAAAGTATTAAACCGAAAGGGCTATGCAAATACTTTGATGTCATATTGATAATCACTATTAATACATAAGAAGAATAGTAAGGATTTTCCAGTGGGTTCCATTAAAAAATTCAAACATGGCGCTTTCAAAAGTTTATGAAAAGTTTTTTTTTGGGTGGACCTTGTTCTGTTAGATGTACTCAAGCCATGGCTTTGTTTTTGAAGAGAAAGGAAATAAACAAAACGCCTTGTTGCCATGTTGGCTTATGTTCTCTGTAAAACAGAAGGGAGGAAGACAAAAAATAAAATACAGTTTGCCAAATGGAAAAGGACAAATCTGGTCGGGAGAGGCCTGTTATTTTTGAGACGCTTCATATGGAAGATTGTTGATAAGAAAATGAACATGCCCTCCTCTTGTGTAGAAGTGACATAGATGTGATAGTGGCTTGGCCCTGCTGTGGCCCAGGTTTGTACCACCTATAGATATGAGCCATGGTATAGCCTAAAGTAGCATTATCACTGGAGAAGATTTTGCACATTTTCCTCTCAGCTATGGTACAACCTCATGTTGCCAAGTCCAAATTATAGCTGGTAAATGTGTGTTTTTATGTAGAAGACTGTTTATGTTTCCAGCCAGATTTTCAGGTCAGAGCCAAAAGAGTGTCTACTAACAGTGATTATAAGAGTTGTAAGATTTTGAGAGCAGAAAGGGACCTTAGAGATCATTTAGTCCAACTCTGGCGCCAGGCATCTAGTTACAGTCCTTTCAAGTACTTGCTAAATTAATTTCCTTTTTTTTGGGAAATGGGGAAACTGAGACCCAAGAAGGTGTGGATCCTCTTGTTTCTGACAGAGCTCTTAGTGAATCTGAAAAATCTTGACTCCTGACCTTGACCTTCTTCCTGCTGTCCCAGATGGCCCATGAACTTGGTATTGCTTTAGTCCTCTATCAGACTGCAAGGCTCTGAGATTCATTGCAGAGGGTTACATGTTTTTATTTGGAAGGACCAGGTGATGCCAGAGTTTTGCTTGGCTGTCTGAATTTTTGATATATGCTATAAGCTTTTATTTCTTCAAAAAAGGCAACTCAATATTTAGACTTAAGGATTATTGATTTAACAATTCTCATTTTCATGTGGAAAGATGAAACTTGGAAAACAGGTGAGGGATTTGGTTTGCTTTTCTGTCAAGATCAGCGTGACCTCCACGCCTGTGATGTTTGTAGTGACACTTTAGCAATCACTTCATTAATTCATCTGTTCTTCATTCATTCAGTATAAATTGAATAGTTCTTGTAAGTAGACATATATGCTAGTGATTATAGCGTTAGAACTTGGCATCGTAGGTTTTATGCTCTGAGTCTCAGCCTTGGGACGGTCAGTTAGTTAGATTTATTTATTTATTTATTTATTTATTTAGAGACAGAATCTCGCTCTGTCACCCAGGCTGCTGTGCAGTGGCCTGATCTCAGCTCACTGCAACCTCCACCACCCAGGTTCAAGTGATTCTCCTGCCTCAGCCTCCCGAGTAGCTGGGACTCCAGGCACCTGCCACCACACCTGGCTAATTTTTTTGTATTTTCAGTAGAGATGGGATTTCACCATATTGGCCAGGTTGGTCTCGAACTCCTGACCTTGTGATCCACCTGCCTCAGCCTCCCAAAGTGCTGGGATTACAGGCATGAGCCACCAAGCCCGGCCAGTTGGTTTTATTCTCATCTGACCTCATAGTTGGTAATTTCTTCCTCTTTTCAGTCAACCCATAGGCAGGTATTATATAACATTCCTTAGGGTGATTACAAAGAAGGTACATGTCTCAGAATTTCAGGCTTGCAAGGGAATTAGAGTGGATACATTCAAGTCCCTTTCTGTTGTTTGAATCTTATAATTTTTTCCTAGATAACAAAATGTTTATGGGTAACTATGATAGGTAAGGCAGTGCTACAGGATAAGGAGATAGATCAGATATAGCACTCAGAATCACATTCAGAAGATGCGTATACAGTCATTTAAGTCGTTTTATGGTAAATTATGCTTTAGTCATCATATGTTGATCAGAAGCATAATCTAAGTCCTAAGTTAGTGGTGGAGAGTGAGGGAAGTAAATTAACTGTGATTGGAGATAGGCAAGAAGGATTCATAGAAACAATTTAAATTGAACTGAACTTTGATGGCTGGGTGGGACCTTAATTTTCAGATAGGGGAGTGGATTGTTCAGCAATAAAATAAAAGAATTAAAACACAGAGGAAGGAGAGCTCAAAGTAAGTGTGACAGGCCTTGTGTTTCTAGCTGTGAAACCTACTCTTTGTTCTGAAACCATTGACAATTTACTGTAGGGGCTTGTTATTATTTTAAATACAAGGGTGATATCCCCAGACCTGTTGTTGGATGCCAAGTTATACTGTTAATATAAATTAAGGCAAAACATGTTGCACTTGCAGGAAACCCAATGCAAACATTTCTGAATTGTCTGGTAGACTTCCTTTAGATCCGTGGGGACTTACCTGCTGACATCTGATGGCTTTGAATTCAGGGGTTCAATATTTAACTTCCTCTTTTTATGATATCTTTGTTCGTCTTTTCTTGGTGACTTCCAGTTGACAACTTCTAATTCTGCTTCTCTGTTTGTTTCCCAGTCCTTTGGCTTGCTTTTATTTGCCTACTATTCAGTATTTGCATACCTCTGGTTTTCATCTCTCCTTTTCTGGTCGGTCCTGCAAAATGGCCAGGATTGCTAACGTAACTCCAGTCCCTCCACATTAGAAAACAGAGGGGTTTTGTCCATTGGTGATTACTTCAAATGTTAAAAATTTCGCTTTGTTATTGAGTAGAAATGTGTCCCTTTATGATGTCCTCACACTGATTTTCTTTCCCCTTTTAAAAAATGATGCAAACTCAGAGGAATGGTCAGGCCAGGAGAGAGACAGGTACTGTATGTCTCAAGGAGTTGATGAGTAAAGCTACTGAGAGATGTTACTTTTCAAAGGAGTGAGTAAGCACAGAGTAACATGAGCTAGGCCCAGAATTAGTAGAAAAGAAAAGAAGAGAAATCTCTGAAATTGTTTATTTTAAAGTCAGCCTCCAAAAGCTCTTGAGCATCTATTCTTATGAAAACAATTCAAAGCTCATAGATGTGTATGATGAATAGTGGCTTATAATCTTTTTTCTATTTGAGACAGAGTCTTGCTCTGTTGCCCAGCCTCTGCCTCCTGTGTTCAAGCGGTTCTCCTGTCTCATCCTCCCGTGTAGCTGGGACTGTACAAGCATGCCCCACCATGCCCGGCTAGTTTTTGTATTTTTAGGAGAGATGGGGTTTCACCACATAGGTCAGTCTGGTCTTGAACTCCTGACCTCAGGTGATCAGCCCACCTGTAATCCCAGTATTTGGGAGGCTGAGATGGGCAGATCACAAGGTCAGGAGATTCAGACCATCTTGGCTAACACAGTGAAACTCCATCTCTACTCAAAATACAAACAAACAAACAAAAATTACAAAAAATTAGCCAGGCATGGTAGCAGGTGCCTGTAGTCCCAGCTACTCGGGGGGCTGAGGCAGGCTGAGAATTGCTGGGATTACAGGTGTGAGCCACCATGCCTGGCTTCATTTTCCTACTTACTAATTTTACTTGTTTAGTTTAACAATGATAATTTGAAAATCAATTCAAGTTTTAGCAAAACTGGCACTGGAATTTTTTATTTTTTTTGAGACGGAGTCTTGCTCTGTTGCCCAGGCTGGAGTGCAGTGGCACAATCTTGGCTCACTGCAAGCTCTGCCTCCTGGGTTCACCCCATTCGCCTCCCTCAGCCTCCTGAGTAGCTAGGACTACAGGTGCCCGCCACCACGCCTGGCTAATTTTTTGTATTTTTAGTAGAGATGGAGTTTCACTGTGTTAGCCAGGATGGTCTGGATCTCCTGACCTTGTGATCTGCCCACCTTGGCCTCCCAAATACTGGGATTACGGGCGTGAGCCACCGCACCCGGCCGGCACTGGAATTTTTGTCTTGTGATTCCATTAGGGCTATCATGATCTCAGGTATAGAAAAACAGGATTTTACTTTTAGACATAAAGAACTAAAATCCACAGTATGGCCATGTTCATTCATGAACTCACAGAAATAGGCAGCTGATCTGGCTTTACATGGGTTGGACCACCTTATCATAAAAGTCTTTCTTTCTGCTGCCAGTTAGTGTGATAAAGGAGGAGGAGGAGGCTGGATATGAAAAGACATCCCAGCTATGGAGGTTAAGAGTAGAGGTAGTGGGCAATGTTGCCAGGGCAAAAACAACATGGTCAGCAAAAGCTTTGATGTATCCTAAAATGCTTGTTTTCTGTAGGGTGAGAATACAAGGATATCTTGATCCGTGAACACATACCAAAGAGATGATTGAGATGCTTATTTCTTCCTGGCCGTTTGCCTAGTTCCTCTTGGGCCAGCAAGCCCCAGTTGATTTGTAGCTTGTTTGTGACCCTGACAGCAACAGCAGCAGCAGCAGCAGCAGCAGCAGCAGCAGAAGTAGCAGGAGCAGCTTGCTTTGCAATTACTTCCTACTTTTATGGTCCACATATGTAGGTCATTGAGTGTTTATTAAGGCTGGGTAGGCTCTTAGGCATGTCACTGGCTCTGGTCAATATGACTTTCTAGAAGCAAATGTCACAGTTTTCCTGGTTGCTT
The DNA here is from genome assembly GCF_001698545.2 of Rhinopithecus bieti. Classification (NCBI taxonomy): domain Eukaryota; kingdom Metazoa; phylum Chordata; class Mammalia; order Primates; family Cercopithecidae; genus Rhinopithecus; species Rhinopithecus bieti. The sequence goes on from NW_016805666.1 coordinate 2,099,298, forward strand.
TTGGCTCTGAATCATCATCCGTTTGGTTATTCAGATAAGAAGATGGACATTGCTATTGTCTGGACTTGTAAAAACCCCTTTGACAGTAGCTGACCTAGAGTCCAGGGGAGTATTCCAGTATTTCATTTAGCATTAGGAATCTTTTCATGGAATATCATAGTTTCTCTTCTTTACTGTTTAAGAACTTATTTAAAGAGATAAACCTTTCCCCTGGGATTGATAGTGGAGAAAGTGTATATATACACACACCCACCTACTCACCCATATCAACCTGATTACCACTGCCACCATTACCATGAAATAATTTGTGGCACATTTATACTCTCTGCAGTGAAAGACTGGTTAACTTCTGTACCAAAAAAAAAGTCTTATAGGCAAATTGATGGTGGTTAGTTCTATTGAATGTAGGGAAAACCAATGAGGTTAGCTTTGCTTTAGCTCCTGAGTTTCTGTATAGGGAGTAATTTACTATGCTTGCATATTACAGAAAATTTCCTTTGCTCAAAGTTAAGTGAAACTACAGTTGGTTCTTTTTGAGTCAGTGAAAGTTTTATCCCAATTTGTCTCTCTCATCAAGAGTCTTAGTGGTTTCTTCAAAGGTGAAATGTACTTACTGTTTTTTTATTTTAACTTACAAAAAAGTAGTGTGTCTTTTTCTACTTATAAAAAAGTAATGCCAGCTGGGACTGGTGGCTCATACCTGGGAGGCTGAGACAGGTGGATCACCTGAGGTCAAGGAGTTCAAGACCAGCCTGGCCAACATGATGAAACTCCGTTGTTACTAAAAATACAAAAATTTGCTCTGTGTGGTCGTGTGTGCCTGTAATCCCAGCTACTCCGGAGGCTGATGCAGGAGAATTGCTTGAGCCCGGGAGGCGGAGGCTGCAGTGAGCCGAGATTGCACCATTGCACTCTAGCCTGGGTGAAAAAGCGAAACTCTGTCTCAAACAAACAAACAAAAAGTAACGTAAACAAATCAAATGATATAGATTAGGTATTTTCAAATTTATTTCTCTATGAGGGAAAAATTATGATCTGCTTATACGTCCTGCTCCCAATAAACACGCCAAATGATGCTTGAACATTCTTTTACTCCCTGCTCCATCCCAAGTTGTATTAAAATAATTTGGAGAATATGTTGTAACATTTTTAACTTTATAGCAAATCTCTTTTGAGAATTGTTTCTTGCATTAAATTTTGTAACCACATTAGTAATAAACTAACTTTTACCTGTGTTGTGCTATTTTCTATTGACTATTTTTTTCTGGTATTCATCATCTTGATTCTTTTCTTTTTTGTTATTTTTTTCTGCTGTAGTACTTCATCAAGTAATTTTTGTGGGAAGGCTACGTGCCTGATATATTTCCTGAGTCTTTGTATATCTAAAAATGAGTTATTATTGCCTTCATATTTGAGTACAAGCTTGGCTGTAAGTAGAATTCTTGGGTCAAATTTGCTTTACTTCAGTATTGTACCAAGATTTCCACACTATCATTTAGTATCATTTAATATTCAGTGCAGCAGATGAGAAATCTGATGCCAGTCTGATTCTTTTTCCAGTTTAGTAAGTTTTTCTTGTTTGGTCTATAGCCTTTATTTGTGGGATTCAGCAATTTCACTAAGATGTGTCTAGACGCAGCTCGCTTTTTACCTATTCTGCTATTTCTACTCAAGTCAAGGTTTTCTTTATCTAAACGGGATTTTCTTCTTTCCTTTATTTTCTTTTTCTTTTTTTTTTGTTTTCTTTCTTTCTTGAACTCCTGAGCTTAGGTGGTCCTCCTGCCTCCACCTCCGAAGTAGCTGGGACTAAAGGTGTGTACCACCATGCCCAACTAATTTAATTTTTTTTTTTTTTTTTTTTTTTTTTTTTTTTTTTTTTTTTTTTTTTTTTTTTTTTTAGAGAGAGGGTCTTGCTATTTTGGCCAGGCTGGTCTTGAACTCCTGGCCTCAAGCATTTCTCCTGCCTTGATGACTCTCAGTGCGCTGGGTTTACAGGTGTGAGCCACTGCTCCCAGTCACGATTTCCTTATAATATATTGAAAATATATTTTAATCTTTCCTTCACCTTTTTCTTCTTTATGAACTCCTACTCTATAGAATTGGATTTCTTCTCTATTCTTCATATTAGTTTTCTGTTTCTAATAGTTATACTACATGGAGGGATTTCTGTTGCTTACTTCCCTTTTATATTCTTAATTTTTGTGGTGATAGTCTGCTTTTGACTTATAAATGCTCTGTAAAACTGAATTTGGGGAGAATATTTGGGAGGAGCGGCTCTGGATATCTGTTGTTCAGGGTAGCTGGCTTGCACTTAAACTTTTGTCTTTTATCTAAATTGGGAATATATAGTTATTTAAACGCAGGGTGGTTATAGGGTATATACGTTCAGTCTTCACCCATATGTGTAATTAGGGGATGCAGGCCAGCAGAAGACTTGCCCTTAGATGCACGGGTCAAGAGCAGACCAGCAAGGTTAATCTGGGTCCTCAAGGCTAATGGTTTGGGGATCCATAGGCAGGTAGCAAAGCCCCTCCCTTACATGCCATACATGTATGCCAGGTGAGGGCCGCAGGAGATGTGGCCAGCCCTTGTGTGTATTGGTCTCTAGTTGAATCCTCAAACCCCTTCGATTTCCTCCCTCATTGTGTTTTCATCGGTGACTTTGCTTCTCAATGACACGCTGTCACCAGCAGTGCTGGAAACTGTGGCAGAGTCCTTTTTATTAGAAAGCATAAACTCATTAAATCATTTCACTGACTTTCATTATATACCCCTAACATCCATTCTACAGAGGCTTGCCCCACCCCCTCACCCTTTTTGTTGTGGCAGTTTGAAGTCTGCTCAGGTCCTGGTATCTTTTGCTATGTATCTCAAGCTCACTTTGCTGCCCGTCAGGAGTTCATCACAGAAAACGTGCTCTCCGATAGCATTATCTACAGCCAAAGAAAGCTTCGGAGACTGCATAATGCGATGGTTAACACTGCAAGTGCTCTTCCAGGCTTCCTGGTTTCACATCTGGCTTCCTGCTTACTAGCCGCATGACTGTGGTATACTGCTTAACCCTTCTGTGGCCCACTTAAATCCTCTGTAAAATGGGTGATTATTGTGAGGTTTCAAAGACATAATGCACATAAAGAATATTTTATGTAATTGACATGTCCTAAGACGTAGTAAACATTTTCACTGTTGTGATATTTTGGGCTAGCGGGTCTCTGTGCTCGGTTTTGCCACAGTTGTCACTACATTTGATTTGCACCATGCCTCCTCGGAGTTCACCCATGATCCCATCCCTTGCTATTATAAGGTTCAGGATTATATATATATAATACAATATAAATATATAATATATAATACAATAGAAATATATAATATATATAATTTACAGAAGAAATACCCCCACAAACTTCGTCTGTAAAATGAATGATTGAATTAAATAATCACGTAGCTCTCTTACAGCTCTCAGATTCAATGCCTCGGTAATAAAATATCACTTCTTTGTAATTTCATGGTGATTTATAATTTGCAAAATACATTATAACAGCACAAGTATAATTTAGCTAATGAAATAAAAATGAGGATCCGAGAGTTGAAGGAACTTATTTAGATCTCACAATTGTCATGAAAGCAGTGATTTATTTTAAATAGACAATAACAAAATCATTTCGGGGACTTTTACAAATGAGAAAATGTAGATCCTCTTAAATCTTTAAAAAGCAGCCAGTGTCATCAATAATATATGTTGATGTTTAGTAACCAGGAACCTCCGAGGTAGTTTTCTTTGCAGTTCTTTAGTGGAAGATTAGCACATCTTCCATCCTGGCCTCTAGCATATTTTCTGACCAACCCCTCGTAGATTGTATCATATACCTCTTATCCATGGATTTGGTAAGGAAGCCCTGGTGGGCCAACACAGCCTTCAGTTCTTTTGTAATTTACATAATCCAATCAACAGGGGCACAGAAACACCTTGTTCTGAAAGAAGGAGTTAAAGGGAGTAGAGGATGCCAACACCAATAACCTAGGGCACTAGCTCATATTTTATTTCTGAATATAGTACTTTGAAACTCTAATGTTTTAGAAAGATTTTCTGTTCATAGCTGATTTTGCTTGATCCATTCAAAAGTCAAGCATTTTTGTACTCTTACTATATAATTTAAAATGTATTACAGCATGGGGTGTCTATACCAATTCTGAGGGGTTAAGCTATTATTATCGTTTTTCTATCATTAGCTTTTGTGAGTTTGACTTGTACAGGGCCTCCTAGCCTGCAAATTCCAAAATTGACTTTTTTTTTTTTTTTTTCCAAGACAGGTTCTTGCTCTTTTGCCCAGGCTGGAGTGCAGTGGCATGATCTCCACTCACTGTAGCCTCCACATCCAGGGTTCAAACCATTCTCCTGCCTCAGCCTCCTGAGTAGCTGGGTTACAGGCACATACCACCGCACCTGGCTATTTTTTGTATTTTTTTAGTAGAGAGGGGGTTTCACCATGTTGGCCAGGCTGGTGTCGAACACCTGACCTCGTGATCCGCCCACATCGGCCTCCTAAAGTGTTGGGATTACAGGCGTGAGCCACTGCGCCCGGCAGACTTTGCTTTTTTAAATAAAAGACTTTCATACACTTTATCTCGCTGGAACCTTTAGACAACTTCTGCAAAGGGAAAGGTAGGGAGGATTCTCCTTATTTTTTTTTTTTTTTTTTGAGACAGTGTATCGCTCAATGGCCCAGGCTGGAGTGCTGTGGCTGGATCTTGGCTCACTGCAAGCTCCGTCTCCCGGGTTCCCGCCGTTCTCCTGCCTCAGCCCCCCCAGTAGCTGGGACTACAGGCGCCCGCCACCTCGCCCGGCTAGTTTTTTTGTATTTTTTAGTAGAGACGGGGTTTCAGCGGGTTAGCCAGGATGGTCTCGATCTCCTGACCTCGTGATCCGCCCGTCTCGTCCTCCCAAAGTGCTGGGATTACAGGCTTGAGCCACCGCGCCCGGCCGAGGATTCTCCATCTTATATCAGTGAAGGCTCTGGGGCTCTGAGGGTAAGCAGCATTCCGGGCTTCCATGGCATTAACTGTCCCAGGCAGGGATGAAGCTCTCTGTCTTTTTGAGATGTGCCCGTCCATTTCTCACCCCATGGCCAGCGCTGCTATATTGTTCCTCTCCCTTTATATTCAGTTTTAGTGAGGGAAACAAAACAGCAGTTGCCACTTTCCTTTCCCAGTAGTTTCATTATTTGCTGTCACCAGTTCTGATGCAAGATCCTCTATTGTAATCCTGTCTTCGGATTTCAAAAAATGTATCGCTACATATCGGAAGAAAGCACTGTGGTGGAAAATACAGGAAAACTATGTGCAGACCTGTTAAATGGAAATGTTTTCATAATTTTTAGTTAGTTTTATATCTATTTTACCAATAAAATGTAGTAAAGATGTCAATGTCAATCTTTCTTACTATAGAAATAAGTAAAATTTCTCCAACTAGTGGAAAAAAAGTTTCTGTGGCAAATAGTTTTTAAAAGGAATATAGGATTGATACAAGAATGAGAGCATTCACATTATAAGAAATATAAGTTTTCTATTATTTTTTGAAATAAAAATTTGGTTTATGAGAGGCTTAAAAAGTGAATAAATTCCCTTCTTTCCTAATAGTTTCTGTCATTCTCTTGGGGATTAAAGGAGCTTGAATCTATCCTACAGCTACTTCCTCTCTGAACTGTAGATGACACATCAAGATGTGATTTGGGGCAGATCAAGCCTCGGAGTCGAATCTCAGTGTCTTTAGCCGTACAAGTGGTGTGGTAGTATGATAATTCCACATGTCCTGTCTTCTGGGCTTTTTGACATTCATAGCATTTCTAAACAAGTAAAGGATTTATCTTAAAAATGAAATTTTAATTTTTTTTTATAATTCTTGAGCTTTAATTCTTTCCATTAGAAATTATGTCATCCCCATATTTAGAGCAATGCATAATTGTGTAACTTTTAAATTGTGTATTTGATGGTATGGTGTATATTGAAAAGAGAATGAGAAACTATCCCCTGAACAGAGATTTACTGATTCAAGCCATCACTTTCTACAATATGTACACTTCAGAGTGAAGGTCCAGTGTCAGAACTTCATAAGGTGTCTGGCCAGCTAGAATTAGGTATTTCATGAAGAGATGATCAAACAATTGAACAGAAAATACAGCAACCAGAAGAGCATTTCACTGTGCACATTCAGAAGACTTCATAATTTTTATTATCATTTTGTATCAAGCCATTTTATAAGTAGAGATGTGTCTGGAGGATTGTTTTCATTTCCTTTTAGCTCATTGAAAGTCAAACAGTGTCACTTTAGTAATTCTCTTCTTGCCCAGTGGGGATAGAAACCAGTTTTGGGCCATGGCAACTATATAGAATATTTTCAAAGAGTTACAGATTCATTAAATGAGACCCTCTCTCCTCCCCTTCACACCCACTGCGTTTCTGTCTATAATGAGGATTTAAGCAACAGTCCCAACGTGAACTAGCTCATTTCAGTACTAGGGAAATGGCTCTTGAATGGGTTTACCACCTCCTCTGATTCTGCAACAACTGTTCTTTTTCTGACAGCTTCTTCTACCTCTTCCGGGCAGGCAAAACTCTTGATGACTTGAACCTCCTATGTTCTTTCTTTTTTTTCCCCCAGCTTGTAAAATTATGGTAAAATATACATAATATAAAATTTACTATCTTCACCATTTAATGTTCTGTTCAATAGCAATATGATGAAGTACATTCATGTTGTTTTGCAACTATCACCAGTATCCATCTTCAGAACTCATTTCATCTTGCAAAACTGAACCTCTGTACTGCTTCCCCAATAACCCCCCATTCCACTGTCAGCGAGCCCCTGGAAACCGCCTTTATACTCTCTGTTTCTACGATTTTAACTTCACAAGCCCACAGTAAAATTGTAATCATATTATACTTATCTTCGCAACTGGCTTATTTTACTTAACATAATGTCCTCAAAGTTTATCCATGTTGTAGTATGTGTCATGCTATATATATGTCATGTTTTGCTTATCCATTCATGTTAATAGACATTTGGGTTCTTTCCCCATTTTACCTACTGTGGGAATAATGCTGCTATGAATATGGGTGTACAAATAACTCTTTCGAACCCTGCTTTCAGTTCTTTTGAGTATATACCCAGAAGTGAATTGCTAGATAACATGGTAGTTCTATTTTTAATATCTCGAGGAACATTCAACCATTTTCCACAGCAACAGTACTCTTTACGTTCCTCTGAACAGCACACAAGTTGTAATTTCTCCACGTCCTTGCTGACACTGTTTTTTGTCTTGATAATAGCCATCCTAATGGGTGCGGAGCGATATCTCATTGTAGTGTTGATTTGCATTTCTCTATTGATTACTGATTTTGAATATCTATTCATGTATGTATTAGCCATTTGTTTATATACCTTCTTTGGAAAAATGTCTATTCAAGTTCTTTATTCATTTTGAATTGGACCTTTTTTTCTTTTGAGTTTTGTAAGTTCTCTATATATTCTGAATATTAATCCCTTATCAGATATGATTTGATAATACTTTCTCCCATTTTGAAGATTGTCTTTTTACTCCATTGATACTGTCTTTGATTTTTAATTTTTATGAAATTCAATCTGTCTCTTGTGTCATCCGTGCCTTTTGTGTCATATTAAGACATTTGTTGTGAAATTCAATGTCATGATGCTTTTGCATATGTTTTATTCTAATCTACAATTTAAGGTGTTACCTTTAGGTCATGGATCCATTTTGAGTTAACTTTTATAATTACATTAGGAAAGAGTCCAACCTTATTCTGTTGTATGTGAATATTAAATTTTCCTGGCACCATTTGTTGAAAAGATTGTCCTTCCCCTGTTAAATGATCTTGGTGCCCTTGTAGACAGTTATTTGAACATATATGTGAAGGTTTATTTCTGGACTCTTTCTTATGTGTTATTATGCCAATAGCACACTGTTTTGCTTACTTTAGCTTTGTATTAGTTTTTGAAATCAGGAAGTGTCAGTCCTCCACCTTTGTTCCTTTTTATTCAGGATTGTTCTGCCTATTTTAGGTCGTTTGATATTCCATATGAATTTTAGGGTAGGTTTTTCTATTTTTTCAAAAAATGTCACTGGGATTTTGATCAGGACTGCATTAAGTCTGGATATCATGTTGGCTAACATTGACATCTTAGTTATATTGAGTCTTGCATTCTATGAACATGAGATGTCTACCATTTATTTATGTCTTCCTTAATTCCTTTCTGAAATGTATTCAAGTTTTCATTGTTCAAGACTTTTAACTATTTGTTCACGTTAATTTCTAAGTATTTTGTCTTTTATTTTTTGATGCTATTGTATACAGAATGATTTTCTTTATTTCCTTTTTGAATTGTTCATTGTTGATACAAATGTAAGTGATTTTGTGTAGTAACTGTATATGCTGTACTTTGCTAAATTCACTATTTAGTTCTAACAGTTTTTGCGTCCAATCCTTAGGGTTTTCTACATATAAGATTATGCCATCTACAAGAAGAGATGATTTGATTCTTTCTTTTCAATTTTGACACCTTTATTTTTTTTCTTCCCTGATTACTCTGATGAGGACTTCCAGTATTACACTAAATTGATATGGCAAAAGCTGGTATTCCTAATCTTAGAGGAAAAGCTTTCAGTCTTTTATCATTGAGTATGATTTTCTCTGTGGGTTTCCATATGTGGCGTTTTGCTCTATTAGAAAACTAATAGAGACAGTTTTCTTCTATTCCCAGTTTGTTGAATATTTTTCTTATGAAAGGATATTGAATTTTGTCAAATGCTTTTCTGTGTCAATTGAGAAGATCACTTTTTCTTCATTCTGTTAATGTAATATATAACCTTGATTTAATTTTGTTTGTTGAGTATCCGTTCGTTACAATAATAAATCTCACTTGGCCATGATATATAAACCTTTTAATATGCTATTAAATTTGATTTGGGATATTTGGTTGAGTATTTTGCATCAATGTTTATTAGGGATATTATTCTATAGTATTCTATAGTTTTCATATAGTATCTTTGTCTGATCTTTGATGTCACAGAATGAGTTAGGAAGTGTTTCCTGCTTTTTAATTTTTTGGAAAGATTTGAGGATAATTGTTAGTTCATCTATCAATGTTTGGTAGAATTTATTAGTGAAGTCATTGTTTCCAGATTTTTCCTTACTCAGATTTTGGACGCTGATTCAATCTTCTTGGTATTCATAGCATATTCAGATTTTTTATTTGTGGTTTAGTCTTGGTGCATTTCGTGTTTCTTGGAAATTTCCCTGTCATCTGGGTTATCGAATTTGTTGCTACACACTTGCTCATAGTACTCTCTTAAATCTTTTTTATTCCTGTAGAATTGTTAGTAATGTCCCTACTTTTATTTCTGTCTTTTGTAGTTTGAGTCTTGTCTTCTTTCTCTCTCTCTCTCTCTTTCTTACTTCATCTAGCTAAAGGTTTGTCAATTTTGTTGATCTTTTTAAAGAACTATTGGTTTTTGTTAGTATTTCTCTATTATTTTTCTATTCTCCATTCTACTTATTTCTACTCTTACCTTTATTATTTCTTCCCTTCTTGTAGATTTGGTTATAGTTTTTTCTTGTTTTGTTTTTTTTTTCCCCCAAGTTTCATAGTCTGTAGGTTTAGGTTGTTGGTTTGACATCTTTCTTATCTTTAAATTTAATGTTGTATAGTTATAAATTGCCTCGTTATCACTGTTTTCACTGTTTCCTTTATGTTTTGGTATGTTTTCTTTCATGTTCATTCATTTTTAAGTATTTTTCTATTTCCCTTGTGATTTCTTCTTTGATCCATTGTTTGTTTAAGAGTATATTATTGGCTGGATACAGTGGCTCACACCTGTAATCCCAGCGCTTTGGGAGGCCAAGGTGGGGTGATCACGAGGACAGGAGTTTAAGACTAACCTGGCCAACGTAATGAAACCCCATCTCTACTAAAAAACACAAAATATTAGCCAGGTGTGAAATAATGGTGCCTGTAATCCCAGCTACTCAGGAGGCTGAGGCAGGAGAATCGCTTCAACCCAGGAGGCAGAGGTTGCAGTGCGCCAAGATGACGCCATTGCACGCCAGCCTGGGGAACAGTGCGAGACTCTGTTAAAAAAAGAAAAAGAAAAGAGTATTTAATTACTGCAAATTTGTGAATTTTGCAGTTTTACTTATGTCTGTGTTTTTCTAATTTTATCCCATTGTACTCAGAGAAGATACTTTGTATGACATCTACTTTTTCAAATCTATTGACCCTTACTTAGTTTATGGGCTTATTCATGTTCTATCCTAGAACATGTCCCATGTGCACATGGGAAGAAGGTGTACTCAATTGTTGTTAGGTAGATTGTTCTGTAGAGACATATACAGAATAATCTACCTAACAACAATTATAGGTCTAATTAGTTTTGTTTGTCGTTCAAGTTCTTTATTTCCTGACTTATCTACTGTTTGGTTGTTCTATCCATTGTTGAAAGTTGGACATTGAAATCTCTATTATTATACAACTGTCTATTTCTTCCTTCAATTCTGCTAATTTTTAGTTTATATATTTGGATGATCTTTTATTAGGTGTGTATACATTTACAATTGTTACATATTCTTGCTGTATTGAGCCTTTTATTAATATAATGTTCTTCATCTCTTTTTTATCTTTTAGCCTTTTTAGACTTAAAATCTATTTTGTCTGGTATTTTGCTACTCTGTTTTTTGTGGGTTACTATTTGCATGAAATGGTGTTTTCTATCCTTTCACTTTTAAACTATGTCTTTGGATATAAAGCGAATCTCTTGTAGACAACATATATGTGGGTTATGTGTTTTAATTTATTCTGCCAATCTGTCTTTTGATCAGATAATTTAATTCATTTACATTTAAAGTCGTTATTGATAAGCAGAGAATTACTCCTTATTTTTCTACAGATGTTTCTTACCTTATGATGGGGTTATGTCCAATTAAAACTGTCTTAAGTTGAAATAATTTGTCCCATTAAAACTATTTTAAGTTGAAATAATTGTAAATTTAAAATACATTTAATATACCTAATATTCCAAACATCATGGTTTAGCCTTAGTTACTTTAAACATATTCAGAACACTTGTATTAGCAGACAGTTGGAAAAAATAATCTAATACAAAGCTTATTTTACAATAAAACTTTAACTATGTTATGTAATTTATTGTGTGTTCTGCTGAAAGTGAAAGACAGAATGGATACTTCAAGTATTATGTTTAATGAATGTGTATCACTTTTACATCATCATATGGTAAAAAAATTGTAAGTCAAGCTATTATAAAATTTATAAGATTATAAAACCATTTATATTTATTTTCTACATGCTTTATAACTTCTTTGTCCTTTATTTCTATATAATTGTTTTTTGTGTATTCAGTTGATTTTTTGTAGTAAAATATTTAAATTCTTACTTGATTTCCTTTTGTGTATATTCTGTAGCTATTTTCTTTCTGGTTATAATGGGGGTTACATTTAACATCTTAAAGTTATAACACTCTAATGTGAAGTCATACCACCTTGAGTTCGATAACATACAAAATTCTGTTCCTTTTTCAGTTGTTGATGCAACAAAATTATGTCTTTATGCGTGTGTACACAACAACATAAGCTAATAATTTAATATACTCATTTCTTAAATTATGTAGAAAACAAAATTTAGGTTTACTAATCAAATTACAATAATATGAGATTTTAAACTTGTAATTTAAAAAAAATATTAGTTTCTTAAATCATGTAGAAAACAAAAAGCAAAGTTACACATCATGATTACAATGATGTTAGCTTTTATAAGTGTCTACCTATTTGCCTTTCCTGAGATCTGTATTTCTTTGTATGATTTTGAGTTACTGTGTAGTATCATTTCATTTCAACCTGTAGGTTTCCTGTTAGCATTTCTTGCAGGACAAGTCTAATGGTAATAAAGAATTCTCTCACCTTTTTTTTTTTCCCCACGACTTTCATTTTGATTTTCTGTCTCACTTTAAAAATAAAATTTGCCAGATGTAGGATTCATGATTGATAATTTTTTTTCCTTTCAGCACTGAATATTTCGGCCTTCTGTTTTCTGGCATCTAAGGCTGCTGAGAAAACTGGATAATTTTATTGAGGATCCCTTGTATGTGATGAATCACCTCTCTTGCAACTTTCAAAATTCTCTCGTTGTTTTTATCTTTTGACAGTTTAATTATAAGGTTCCTCAGTATTTTTTTGAGTTCGTCTTACTTGTACTTTTTTGAGCTTCTTGGATGTTTATACTCTTGTCTTTGATCAAATTTGGGGGAGTTTTTGGCGATTATTTCTTCAAGTATTGTCCCTGCCTTTTCTCTCTGTCTCATCCTTCTGGGAATTCCATGCTGCATTCTTTGCTATAGTTGATTGTGTCCCATAAGTCTCTTAGGCTCAGTTCACCAGTCTTCAATCTTTTTTCTTTCTGATCTTAGACTAATTTACTTTGACTTCTCTTCAAGTTGTCTGATTCTTTCTTTTGCCTGCTAAATCTGTCTTTGAGTTCCTCTAGTGAATTTTTTATTTCGGTTATTGTAATTTTCATTTCCACAATTGCTTTTTGCTTTTTTTTCCTTTTTCTCTATTGATATTCCCATTTTATTCATGTGTTGTTTTCTTAACTTTCTCCTTGCTTCCTTTAGTTCTTTGAGCATTTTTAAAACAGTGGTTTTAAAGTCTTTGTCAGGTAGATCCCTCATCAGGTCTTTTTAGAGATAGTTTCTGTTGGTTTGTATTTTTGTTTTGAATGGACCATGCTGTCCTGTTTCTTTGTATGTCTTTTGATTTTTTGTTGTTGTTGAAAAGTGCATATCTGAAACTAATAATATAGAACCCTGGAAATCAGATTTTTTCTCTTCCCCAAGGTTTACTGTTACTGTTTTTGTTTTGTGGGGTTATTGTTGTCAGTCTCTGTGCTAAGTATTAGCTTTTATTGTTAACTTATGGTCTTAACTATCTTCTGAGCCTGTGTGTTTCCCTGGTTATGTGTCATGACTTTCTCATTTCCTCTGTTGTTTTCAAATGCCCTGGTTAACAAGCTCTGTCTCCCAAAATGAGAAAAAGTAAAAAACAAAGGAAGGACAAAAAAAAAGGGGGGAGGGGGGGAACTAGCCTTTGGAGTCCCATGGAAGTCACTTCAGCTGGAGTGAGGGGCAACACTAATGATAGTTGCCTCTTTTTCTTTATGTGTGTGATTACAAGCAGCAATTAATGTTCAGTGCACAGATCCTTGATATACGGAAGACAGGTCCTTTTTGCCCAACTTAGATCATGTAAGCTGCATGCAAGCTGCTTCAAGAACATGTGCACAGATGCCTACCAAGGATCTAAGGAGTAGGGTATAGGTAGTTGCTATTGTGCTAAGATGTAAACTTTACCTAAATTAACCACAACTTGCGATCTAAAGCTTCCCTCCAGAAAGTAGACACCTTTATTAGACTCTGGACTTCCAAAATAAGTTGTTAATATAGATGGTGGCAGTGCAATGGTTGTCTAGGTAGAAAGACATGTCTGGTGCTTCCTGCTTTGCCATATTCTCAGGATCCCTTTCATTTCCTTTGATTCTTGCTAAACAGAACTAACTTCCTTGATTCCTCTGCTGTGCCTGCAACTATCCCTTTTCTCCCTTCTTTAGCACCCCCTCTTCCTTTCTCCCTGTCTCTAAATTTAGGTGCCCATTCAGAGTTCTCCCTTTGACCTTCTGTTTTCTCTCAGTAGATGTCACTACTCTAATAGGATCAACTTTGATCTTTCTTTATCTAATTATTTGAACTGCTTATGACTTGGTACTGTGTTTTCCTTTGACAAGTTTTGTTTCATTTATCCATGAGATCTTTTCCTAGATAACACCTGGCTTTTCGCTTTCAATGTATCCCTAATTCTGCTCATCATCTTGCTCAAAGGCTTATGTTCTGTTAGACATACTATTATATTTTCTAGTCTTGCCACCTAAACTGTGTTCATTGATGATAGATCTTGCTTTCTTTGTATATCTATCACCAAGGCTTACAGGATTATTTCACTCTCTTTATTTTCTTGCCCATGATCCTAGTTCATATTTTCTGGGTTACAACCTACTCATTGCCTTCACTCTATCTTTTTGACATTCCAACTGCATGTCTATAACCACTTAGTGGTTAAAAAAATAATTATTTTCTTCCTCTGGCTTTTTATTGCATGCCACATTAAATTTCTCTGCTTAGTTTATTTTTTCAGAGTACTCTATGACCTACCTCATCCTATACAGCACACCTTATCTCCCACTGTGCTTTTTATATAGGCCTTGCTCTTTTGAAGCTCATGTCCTCGTCGTCAGCTTCATATACCAAACCAATTTTTCTTGTGTCTTTCTCGATAACTGATGAACCCTCATATCCTCATTTTTAAAAGCCTAACTCTACTATTTTACTCATATGTGTCTGACAACCGGATCGTCTTGATCTCTCTCTTCTCTGCATCCTCAGTCTTTTGATTGAGTCACGTGATGTGGTGATATGAACCCAGGATTTAGGGCTAAGAAGCCCTGCTCGAGTGCTTACCACTGCATTTCCCATCTTTACATGAAAAATGAGGATATCAATAACAATTTTTAGAAGGTTATTTTGAGGACTAATTAAGATGTTGAATGTAGAGGATCCAACAACTTCTGGTTCAGAAGTAAAGGCTACTATGAGTCAGGTAATAAATAGATTTATTAATACTGTTTAATTTTTCTGCCACTTAATAGATACCCTTTTGTGGGGTCATGTAATCATTGCATGTACATTAATCTTGCCACCAAACTTTATTTTATAAAGCCAGATTCATAAAATAACATGGGAGACTTGTAGAAATTATTTAAAATCACAAATCATAGAGCACTAGATTTCACATGGTCCTAACCCATCTGCTCTTTCTTGTGATGAGGAAACTGGAGCCTAAATTTCTTAAGTGAACTGTTCAATGTGACACAGTTGCTAGAAGAGCTGGTGCTACCCACAATTCGAGGTTCTGGACTCCCAGGCCTCTGCTCTTTCCATTACCTTCTTGTTCATTTATTTTAGCAACTGCCTGAAGGCAGGATCACAACCCCTATTTCTGTATCACCCATAACCTTTATTTTATTGTGAGAAGATAGAATAGCTACTTGATTGATGTTTGTGGCTTGATTGATTTATTCTTTCTTCGACTGAGCAATAGGAATTCTCTGGGAAAGGACTGTGAAGTCTGTACTATACTTATCACCCTTTTGACGCTTCGGGGGCTGTTGTAAGCATGCAAAGGGTTCGATGTGCACTGCTTCTGTAAACTGACTCAGGGTGGTGGGGAGAGGAAATGGGAGAGGAAGTTATATACATCTTGAGCAAATCAAGCTTTTCTATTTTTAGTCCTTGCTACTGTTTGGAAAGTACAGCCTCTGTTCATGGCAGTCTGGCATGTGTTTCCTTAGTGCCATTTCGAAAGGGGGAAAAAATAAATATGGGAATTTTTTTTTTTGTAGTGAAAATAGTTACTCAGTGAAATCACATAAGTTTCCCGTTTTTCTCTTGATGAAACCTCAAACCCACTAGGCACAGATTCCTCAACCTCAACTATGCATGTGAAAGGCTCATGCAGAACAGGAGACCACAGTCAGCAAAACCTTGGATAGCAAGATAAGCTGTGGTGCCCCAGAGAAACGTGGGGTGGGTCTGGGGATGGGGAAGGCAGGGAAGGGAGTGGTGATGTTCTTTCATATTCAGTGGGGAACTTGGCCAACTACCCGATTGTTGCCCCCTGGAAAAGGCTGAAACCTGAACTAAGTAGATAAAGAGACACATAGCTTTGCAGCTTTTTGCTTAAGCTGTTCCTTTTGCTTCAGTTTCTCTCCTTGGTAAAAGTTTCCCTGAGTGCTTTATAGCTGCTTCCCCAATTCAAATAAATAATTTTTCTTTAGTAGTTAGGATGGCATTTGGGGGATTTTTCCAGTCTAAGGCTATATCGTTAGCACACCATGAAGAGCCGTATGCTAGTAAATAAAATGATTTGGTCTGTGTTTAGATGGATTGCTATAACATAGTGGTACTCAAGTGATCAGAAATGGTAATGACAGAATGTCTTGGGGTCACCTTCAAGGGTCCGTTGAGGCAGACAAGGATCTTAACCAAAGTGGTGGCCATGACCATGGAGAAGGGGAACAAGAATCAAAAGCAATTTGGAAAGAGGGGGCTTATGTGAAAGAGAAGAGTCCAGGATGCTTTGCAGGATTCTGACTTTCTTCGGGGAGAATACATATCCTTCCTGTCTTCGTATGCGGCAAATAGAAGAATCCTTTGAACAAAATGAGGACTTTGAGGAAAGTGTGATGTGAATGTTACTAGAGGAAATGTTGATACCAATGAGCAAGTATTGCCCTTTGTTAATGAAAGGGACTCTACAGTCTCCAGACATAAAGAGCTCTGCCTAGATAAAACTGTAGCAGTAGGGTGAGAATAATGCATTGCTATAATTAATGCTGATTTGTGGCTATTGCTGTGTTGTTGTCATTGTTTTTTAATTGAATATGTGTTAAGCTCCAACAGGGTGCTATGAATAATGCCAACTTAGAGTTGATTTATCAGAACACTCAGAAGACTTTATAAACACCAATAAATAGAAACTCACAGCACTCCTTCGAGGTGGTAAACGTCTTTGCCATTTCTACAAATGAGGAGAAGTGAAGTAGATTGTGTTTTCTCTGTTGGCACTGTGGGTGAGAACATGGAAACTGTCAAATGAGCGAAATGTATTTTCCTTGTCCCCTGGAGTTGGGTTAGAATACATTAGTAAAGAATTCTCCTTACATGTGTTCAGAGTTGTGGGATTTTAATTAAATTGTTCCAGTTATTGTTAGCACTTGGATTAGCAACAGGCAACCAAATTCTAGGCCAGCAGATTTCAAATTTAGCATGGATAAGACTTGGGGTGAGGCTGATGGGTTTGTTAAATGCCGATTACTAGACCCTGCCTTCAAAGGTTTAGATTTGGTAAATCTAGGAGGGGGCTTAAGAAAATCTTATGTTCATGGATATCTAAGGTGCTTCTGTCCTCAAAGGTTGCTAGCTTCCTTTCAAAACTCCAGTATTTTCTTATTTTAGGACATGTCTTTGGCCACCAAAATCTAGCTTCACCTGAGACCAAGACCTTGTATTTAATAGCTGCAAAGTCTCCTATAACACACCAAGTATAATCCTATAATCCTCTTTTTTACAGAACATACCACCAGAAAACATGTGCAGAAGACTTACCGTGTGCTTAGCATTCTAATGGACATATGATTTCTACTACCTTATTTCACCTGGTCTCCAAAATGCCACCAGGGGGTTGGTGTTATTACTCCTCCATTTCATAAGAAGATACTAGAACTAAGAGTATACAACCTAGTCAAACATCACATCTAGTTTAATCCTTTCTATCTTAACCTGGTTAGGCATATATTTTACTTTAAGTTTGAACAACAGATGGGATTCTTTTTGGCACTGAGAGAGTTTGCAGTTGACAGTGGAGCCTGTAAACCTGGCTTAAGTGGACCTATTCCATAAAGAAAAACATTCACATTGGAACAAGGGATAGGTGAAAAGGAAAGCTGGAAGTGAGTAATTCAACTCTTCATTTTTTTTTTTGTCTCATTCCTTCTCTCTCTCTCTCTCTCTTCCTTTTCTTTTCTTTCTGTCTTTCTGTATTTCTTTCTCTTTTCTTTTTGTGGACTCTCGTCCTGTCGCCCAGGCTGGATTGCAATGGCACAATCTCAGCTCACTGCAAACTCTGCCTCCTGGGTTCAAGTGATTCTCCTGTTTCAGCCTCCCAAGTAACTGAGATTATAGGCGTGTGCCACCACGCCTGGCTAATTTTGTGTGTGTGTGTGTGTGTGTGTGTGTGTGTGTGTGTGTGTGTGTCTTTAGTAGAGATGGGATTTCACCATGTTGGCCAGGCTGGTCTCAAACTTCTGACCTCATGATCTGCCTATCTTGGCCTCCCAAAGTGCTGGGATTAGAGGCATGAGCCACTGCACCCTACCTGTCTCATTTCTTTAATACGAGGTACTAAACTGTCACTGAGTAAATAATAGACATTTTATTTTTATTTGACTCTGAATATTCTTTGAAAAAAGGAACATTTCATAAGAAAGCCTGAAATGAGACATGAGCAGAATTCTGGGGTATAGAAAGGATTTTTAAGTTGAGACAAGAATAGTGAAGCTTGAGACGACATTATTCCTTGCCTCCTTTAGACTTTCTTCAGCCTCCACCTAGCAAAGTGACAGTCTTGTCATAGCAGTCTGTTGCATTGTATTCCCTGTGTCTAAGGCAGAAATGTATATGTGCCCCAATAACCCTTGTTTGTTGTGCTGTGGAATCACACTCATTTCTGATTAAGGTGAAATCGGTAGCTTTCTGATCTGGTCTCTCACTCACTTTTTATCAATGGCAACCTTTTTCATAAAAATAGGCATTTCTGCTGGGAGTGTTTTAATATAAATTGTCTGTGCACAGCCTGAAATATGTGTGATTCATACCATGTGTTTGTTCCCACATCAACACTAAGTCCCAAGATACAATTACCCCTGCCCACTCTCTCCTTCGTCATGGGGAATGTGTTTATCCTTTAGATATCAGCGCCTTGGGTAAGAGCCAAGCTCCTTATATGCCTAGGTTTGCACACCTGCATTATCTGACCACAGCTGACCCTTTGAGTCTGCTCTTACTCTATTTTTACCTTAAAGAACACTCGTGTTTCCAAGTACACTTGCACATTGCAGTGTTCCTTCTATATCTTTATGCTCATGTTGTAAATATGTTAAATACTTGTTCTCCATTTAAGGCCTTCTCAATTCTGTGGCCATATAGCTCCCTCTGATTTCTCTATTCAGCTACTTTCTCTTTCCTCTCTTTCATTTTGCTTTTTTCTCAAATATCTTATGTGTCTTACCTACATGTATTCTGCCTTCTGATATGGATATTTGTGGATAAACTAGTTTCTTCAATGCAACTGTAAGCTCTTGGCAGAGAACCACTGATCCATTCTCTTTCCCTCCTTCCCTTTCCTTCTCCCTCTCCCTCCTTTCCTTTCTTCCTTCCCTCCCTCCCTCCTTTCTTCCCGCCCTCCCTCCCTCATTCTCTCCCTCCTTTCTTCCTTCCTTCCTTCCCTCCTTCCCTCCCTCCTTCCTTCCTCCCTTCCTTCCTTCCCTCTTTCTTTCCTTCCTCCCTCTCTCCCTCCCTCCTTTCCTTCTACCTGCCTCCCTCCCTCCTTCCTTTCCACATGACTCCCTTCCTCCCTCCCTTCCTCCCTCCCTCACTCCCTCTCTCACTCCCTCCCTCGCTCCTTTCCTCCCTCCCTCACTCCTTTCTCTCCCTTCCCTCCTTCCTTTCCCTCCCTCCCCTCCCTTCCTCCCTCCCTCCCTCCTTCCTTTCTACCTGACTCTTCCTCCCTCCTTCCCTCCCTTCCTCCCTCCCTTGCTCCCTCCTTCACTCCTTTCCTTCCTCCCTCACTCCTTTCCCTCCCTTCCCTCCGTTCCCTCCTCCCTCCCTCCCTTCCCTCTCTCCCTCCCTGCCTCCCTCCTCCCTCTTGCCTGACCTTCAGGTCAGTGTGTCTTGAATATTTGAAAAATATTTATGGGAAAGTGAATGAAACCTATCCTCAATGGAGAAATAGATGGCAAAAAAAGAGTATTAAAGCTTGGCTTTTAAATTGTAATGTAGCCATGACTTAATTTTTGGTAATCTAATAGGCCCATATAATCTCTGCTTGGTGTTGGAAGGGAAGACCTTTCACCTTTTGTATTTTCTTCCTAATGTCATGCAAAGTGCTAGAGCTTTGGAGCAAAATGTTTGATTTCCAAATTCCAATTCTTCCATTTACTACCCAAGTAACCCTAGAAAGTTCTCTTATTCTCTCTGATCCTTGAGCTATCCTCTTTTGAAAACAGGAATAATAACATCTACTAATCTCTAG
Source organism: Rhinopithecus bieti (assembly GCF_001698545.2). NCBI lineage: Eukaryota > Metazoa > Chordata > Mammalia > Primates > Cercopithecidae > Rhinopithecus > Rhinopithecus bieti. The sequence goes on from NW_016805666.1 coordinate 2,119,302, forward strand.
GATTGCTGGAATAGCTCGATGAGGTCATATATATCAAAGTGCATTTCTAGACCTGAGCACTTTTATGTGATAATGGCAGTGCAGAGGAAGCGATAAGTTTTTTTCCCTTGTTTTCCCAGAAGTAACCATGTCCCAGGCTGTGTGCTGTGGACTGGGTAGTTGCCTAGTAATATTGCTGGCTTATAGGATATTTCCTGTTTTGTATGTTCTTAAGAAGATTAGTTGAAATGTACGAGACATCGTTTTGGAAAAGATGTTTCACAGTGGGAGGTGTTAAAGTTTTAGTCCTATTTCAGCCCCTTCACTAGACAAACTACCTTACCTTTTTGGGGAAATTGTATTATCTTTAAATGAACATGATGGAATAGCAACATAAATTCCCCTTCTAGTTCTAATATTTTATGAGCCTTATTTCTGTTTTCTATGGTTATCAACTGTAATCGATTCTCTTGCAGGTGCTCAAACATCTTTTATCTGCACATCCTCATCAATGGTATTTAACATATAGAATCAGAACCACAAATGTTTAAAGAAAATTCTCAACCAGGCACGGTGGCTCACACCTGTAATCCCAGCACTTTGGGAGGCTGAGGCAGCTGGATCACCTGAGGTCCGGAGTTCAAGATCAGCCTGGCTAGCATGATGAAACCCCATCTCTACTAAAAATACACAATTAGCCTGGAGTGTTGGCATACACTTGTAATCCTAGCTACTCAGGAGGCTTAGGCAGGAGAATTGCTTGAACCTGGGAGACGGAGGTTGTAATGAGCCGAGTTTGCAGTGAGCACCATTGCGCTCTAGTCCGGGCAACAAGAGCAAAACCCGGTCTATAAATAAATAAATAAATAAATAAATAAATAAATAAATAAATAAAATAAATTTCCCACCCTTTGTACGTTTCCATGGCATGACCCTTTGCTTTATGCTTTATATCTCTGACTACATGATATGGAATATGGGACATGGGAATTGAATACTGTTTTGTGGTTTCCAATTTTGGTAACATTTTAAGGGGTCAAAAAAGAGTTGAAGAAAAATAAAAGACTTGAGAATGATGAGCTAATGTATAAAGTTAACGTTATATTTCTAAGTATTTGAATTTTGGGGAGTGTGAGAAAGTAGCTTTTGAAATTTATCATGTCTGAGCTTATGAAACCTGTGTTATCAAAATGAAAAGTAAGAAACATTTCTTCCTTGAGGTTTTAAAAAACAAACTCAACAGCAAAATTACCTGACAAGTTATTTTGATTCATGAATCCACACAATTGTTGCACATCTCCTCCAGCCCCCTCACCACATATGAAAGTTTTCTTAATGTAAAAGTAAACCTTTTTCCCCTAACTCTAAAGACTTCTGTCTACCAATTTTATTATTTCACATTATTTTGTTATGCAAAAGATTCCTGGAAAATTATCTACGATCTTAGATGATCTTATGGATATCTTTATAGGTATTTCAATATAGAAATTTCAAACAAATGTATTTCCCTTTTATGCACAAACACAGAGTTCAGAAAATATAGTTCATTTAGTGTTTGCTGTACTGCATGTGTGGACTAACTGGTAAGGTGACTCTCTAGAATGGCACAGCTTGCCTAGATAATCTGTAGCAGTGGTTTTTAAACTATTAATATCTTAGAATTGCTTCAGGAAATATTACTAGAGGAGATAGGGGATAAAGCAGCTCTGTCTGTATATGTTTCATACAATGAGTTTCCATGTCTGATTTTATTTTTGCCAGGGGCTCTACTGCTTAAAAAGGGGGTGCCAAATATCTATTTTACTATCAAATAGTTCATCTTATTGTGGTTATTCTTATAGTTCTTGTTTTATTGATGAATAGATAATATATGTATTGTTCCTTATTATCTATGCAAATTGACCTTTATTTTAATTGTAAGGGGTTACTTTAAAAATATATTATTTGTATTATTTTTATTTTATGAGGATTGGAATTCAGTAGAAATCATTCAACGAGTAGGTAAATATTGTGAAAAGTGAAGGGTTTTTGTTGCGTATTTAATTTTGCTTTCTTATTTGAATAGAACAGCGAACAATGAGGCTACTTGTGTACACTCAAGTTCAGACCACTTTAACCATGACCCTGCCCTTACTTGTAAAAGAGTTGGCTTAAACTCGGAGTTGGCCTAACTCTTGCAAGTTTACTCTGATTGCTTTTGAACAGCAAAGATAGTGACAGGCAAGTTGTGAAATGTCATTGTAGATCTATGCAGTATTAGAGGTTAAAAAAAATAAAAAAAAGGACGTGGAAAGTGCGTACCCTCATTTTTATAAAGGTAAAAGTTGAGTTCCAGAAAGTCAAAGAGACCGCTTGATAGTATCAGGGGGACTTGGTCTTGTATAGGCTGCTTCTGTAGGGCTGACTGTGTGAAAGAGAGGCCCCTTTGAGTAGCACTGAATAATGGAGTTTATCTTAAGGATTGATCTGAATGAAATCTGATACCAGAAAGCTCAGGGTCAGGGCAGATTTGTGGCTGAACTCTTGCCATCTTTCTTTTCTTCTCATTGCTCTTTCTTCTCTCTCTTCCTCTTTTCCTCTCCTCCCTCTCCATTCCTTTGCTTCTCTAGTGTTTGCATGTTCACTGTTTTCCTCTACCCAATGATAGACTTCCTACTTCTTGTTGTATGTTTGGATTGTTAATAATTAACCTTGTACGTCATCTTTTTGGGTTGATCATGGCCATAGCTCATCCCTGTGGCATTTTTTTTTTTTGAGTTTCCCTCTTGTTGCCCAGGCTGGAGTGCAGTGGTATGATCTCGGCTCACTGTAACCTCTACCTCCCAGGTTTAAGCAATTCTCCTGCCTCCAGCCTCCCAAGTATCTGGAATTACAGGTGCCCACCACCATGCCTGGCTGAATTTTGTATTTTTAGTAGAGACGGCATTTCATCATGTTGGCCAGGCTGGTCTTGAACTGCTGACTTCAGGTGATCCTCCTGCCTCAGCCTCCCAAAGTGTTGGGATTACATGCATGAGCCGCTGTGCCTGGCAGCAGTTTTGTTACATGTTTTTCAGTCCAAATGCATAAGAGAAGGAGGTTTATTTGCCCATCTAATCTCCTTGTCACTGTCCAAAGGTTAGGTTCGCCAGCCTATTAATGGACCCTTGGTTCTGTGGGCCTCAGCGTTCTGAAATAGAGTCACATGGCTCAAAACATGTCTCTTTTGGCAACAAAGGATGGGGGCAGGACCATTTCCTTGAAAGGAGATTTGGTTTGGCCAAACATTGCTAACACTGGGTGAGTGTGTTAGGGTTGAAAAGGATAAAATAATACTAATTGTGAGGAAAAAAATTCAAGCATTTATCAAACCTAGTGTTTATGTTGTATCTTGACGTTTGATATGGTTTGGATGCTTGTTCCCTCCAAATCATGTCAAAATGTGATCTCCAGTGTTGGAAGTGGGGCCTAATGGGAGATATTCAGTCATGGAAATGGATCTCTTATGGTGGCTTAGTGCCATCCCCTTGGTGATGAGTGAGTTCTTCCTCTGGGTTCATGTGAGATCTAGTTGTTTAGAGAGTGTGGTACCTCTCCCCAAGCCTTGTTCCTCCTCTCGCCATATGACATGGTAGCTCCCTGATGCCCTCATTCATGATTATAAGCTTCCTGAGGCTCTCATCAGAAACCGACTGGGTATTGACACCATGCTTCTTATACAGCCTGCATAATCATGGGCTAATTAAACCTCTCTTCTTTATAAATTACCCAGCCTCAGCTATTATTTTATAGTGAGGCAAAAATGGCCTAATATAATGTTTTTGTGCTTTATATGAAAAATTCTTGTCTTCTGTTTTACCTTATTTCTTGTTTATTTAGTGCTGTATTCTTAGTTGTCAAGCCAGTATTCTGCTTCAGATTACAAAAATATATTCCCTTTTATGAATGCTCTAGTGTTTGCTCCCAAGACAGCGTTTGAGACAACTTTTCCCACTGCCCTTAACATGTGGAGAGGGTGTCCTTCTCAGATAGTAATACGACTTGAGTTTAGGCTGGTTTTGTACATTAGAAAAGTTGAATTATATTTCTGTTAGCCATTAGATAAGAAGTTTTTGTTGAGGTCCGTGTGTTTCCTAAACAAAGGAATGAACACACAAGACAACACAAGACAAGACAAACATGGCGGCCGCCTCGAACGACACGCTCCACTTTATTTTATACAGTCGTTTGTGGAATGTTACCAAGTCACAAGACACATTGTTGTTTTTCCGACCTTTCCCTGACTTTCTGGATTTTCAAGATGTTTACACATAAACAAGCCCCCAGGGTCTGCTGTTTGCAGCTGGCTCCTTTGTCCTCCCTGTTTGCAGGGAAGGAACGCCCTGCTTCATTTGCAAGAGCAGGACTTATCGGGAACGCCCTGCTTCCTTTGCAAAAGCAGGACTTATCGGGTACGTCTCGTTTGCGAGCACGTAGTCCTCTACATTTCCACTTTCTTTATTTACAAGTTTGAATTTCTTTCAAAACCATCATTACATGTTGGGCTCGCTGGGATTCAGTGTTTGCCCTTTGGCACCATCTCCAGCAGACTGACAATTTACTACGGCCAGCATAGCCAGGAATAAAGTCAGTGGGGTTTTGGGCTGCCCAGCTTGTTGAACAACCCCTTCAGCTTCTTGAGTTAACTTTTTCAGTTGTCCCCATGTCGGGGGTTCCACACGCTGAGTTCCAAAGGTGAATGTTCTCTGAGCATTCAGATTTAGCTCCTGGAATTCTTTCAGGAACTCTTCAGATCGGCTCCTTTTCACCATGGCACTGTTTCAACTGTCGAGATGGAAACCACTCGTCTCCGGCACCTGTATGGACAAGAGCATAGCCTCGGCCCCATTGTAAAACTTTTCCTTTTAAATATTTCCCTTGTAATGAAGGATAATACACCCACAGATTACTGTTTTGTGGCTTTTCTAAAGGCTGTTGAAAATGTTTCACCGCTGCAGACTGGTGTAATTGGTGCCAATGGTTGAGAAAATTTAAAGTAAAAAGGGCTTTCAGAATTTGATGTTTTGGGGAATCTCGCCCATCTCCCCCTTTTTGTTTTAAAAGTTGTAATTTTAAGGTAGCATTGGCTCTTTCAATAATTGCTTGACCTTGACTGTTAAATGGAATACCAGTGGAATGACGAATATGGTATAAAGAAAGGAAGGCAGCCAATTTACGAAAGCAATAAGCAGGGGCATTATCAGTTTTTAGTTCAACAGGAACTCCCATACCCGCAAAGCAAGTAAGTAAATGAGTAATAACAGAGTCAGCCTTTTCAGAAGGCAATGGTGTAGCCCATTGGAAATGTGACCAGGTATCAATTGTATGATGAACATATTTTAAACGACCAAAAGAAGGAACATAAGTTACATCCATTTGCCAAATGTGATTTTGTTGATGCCTTGAGGATTAATACCTGGACTTAAAAAAGGTGCAATAATAGGAGCACAAGATGGGCAGGCTCTGACAATAGCTCGGGCTTGATGGCGTGTTATAGAAAATCGCCGTTGTAATCCTAAACTATTAGTATGATGTAGTTGGTGCTCATCCTGAGCCCGTTGGACACTGCCAACAAGTAAAGAATCAATCTGACTATTGCCAAAAGATAAAGGTCCTGGCAAAGCTGAATGAGAACGAATATGAGTGATAAAAAGGGGGGCAGTGGGGGAAGTAAGAGTTACAAATAAAATAATTTTTGTAAAGGAGTTTGAGGAAATAATGGTAAAGAAGTCTGAGAAATATATTTAGTTACATATACAGCATATTGGGAATCACTAACTATATTACAAGGGGTTTGAGGCCAGTCTTGTAGAACCATAAAAATGGCTGAAGTCCAGTATCTAGCCTTTCCATTGCATGAAGCATCAGTAAAAAAGGTGGGACACTTAACTGGAGTGTAAGAGATAGGATTATATGGCAGTAAAGAGAAAAAGAACCCATATACTCAGCGCAAGCCACTTACCAACCCTCATGATTTCCCAACAGAGAATAATTTTTATAGGGTCAGCACCAAGCAACTGACGAGCTCGATGTCGTCCTTTAATAATTAATTCAGCCAATTTATCAATATATGGGTGAATTTTCTTAATGGCTTTATTAGCCAAAAACAGCCACTCCAGAATATTATTATCTTGGTGTAAAACGGCCGTTGGCAAATGGGGAGTATGAAAAAGACACAACGAAAGTGGAAGATTGGGTGCAATATAATCAAGGTGAGCTTCACTAATTATATTTTCTAAAAATGACAATTCTTCTTCTGCTACAGGGGATAATTGACGAGAACTATTTAAATCTGAATCTCCTTCCAAGGTAGCAAATAGATGTCGCAATTTGTAAGTAGGGATGATAAGAGCTGGATTAGGAAGCCCAGGTTGTAAAGTCCCCATAGGTTGAATACAAGCATTTACAGCTCTAAGATCAGTTAATAAGTGCCATTTTCCACTTTTCTTTTTAATGACAAACACAGGGGAATTCCATGCAGAAGTACAATATGGTTCAATATGCCCTTCGGCCAATTGTTCCTTAACTAAATTCTTTAAAGCCTTAAGTTTTTCTTTAGATAATGGCCACTGTTCCACCTAAACAGGAGTTGTAGTTTTCCACTTCAATTGTAAAGCTTGAGGCTTGTGGACAGTGGCTAAGAGTTTAAAGGATTGTAGCCCATTTTGAACATCATATTTTGGCAGCTGAAGAAATATGAGGAATGCTTAAAAAGGCACCAAATTGTTGTAAAAGATCACGGCCCCAAAGGTTAATATTAATGGGAACAATATAAAAGAACACTTTTCCTTGTTGTCCTTCAGGTCCTACACAGCTCAGGGGCTCGACACTTTGGTAAACTGTAGAAGCAGTACCTAGGCGGGATAGAGTAACTGATACTTGTTTCTTTTTCCAATGATCAGGCCATTGAGCCAAGCATATAGTAGATATATCTGCTCCTGTGTCGACTAATCCCTCAAAAAGTATCCTATTAATTTGCAATGAACACAAAGGTTTTTGATCAGAAACTAAAGTTCCCAGAAAACAGTTTTCCCAGTACTACCGAAACCTCCTTGACAAGATACATCTCTAGATAGGAAAGGAAAAAAAGGCAATAAAAGCAATTGTGCAATACGTTCCCCTGCCTCTAGGCGCATAAATTGTGAGACTTGTACCATAATAAGGATTTCATGAGTAAAATCAGGATCAGTAATCCCTGTGACCACCATTAACTCCCGCATAGCGCTTCTGCTTCGACCTAACAAAAGTCCTACATGTCCCTTTGGCAAAGGGCCACACACTCCAGTAGTTAACTTATATATTCCTCCATTAGGAGACAGAGTATAAGGTTGAGTAATAGCTAAGTCAGCAGCAGCACTCTGCTTAGTTGCAGCATAAAGCTGGGAAACAGGGGTACGGGGTGATAGCCTTAAGGAGGACTCAAAGTCATTCCTTGATGTTGTAAGCCATCGCTCACTGGGTATTGTGGTAGGCCTGCATTGTAATTGTTGGGGCCCCAAGCCTGCGGGCCCCAGTTCCTGTTTCCCGAGAGGGGTGACAATAAATTTCCACTCTTATCAGTTTTTGAACGACATTCATTTGTCCAATGTCGACCTTTTCTACATTGTTTGCACTCCCCAGAGGGTAACCTTTTCTCTTTTAGAGCAGAAGAGCCTAATTTTATCCGGCATTCCTTTTTAAAATGACCGGGTTTCCCACATTGATAGCATATACCTTCTTTAGAATTGCCTTTTAAAGCATTAGAAAGTGCCCCAGCAAACAATTGAGCATTTTAAATAGCTCCCCCAATGCCTGCACAAGCCCGAATATCCTCATCTAAATTAGCTCCACTGGCCTTTAAAGGTCTTAATAATTTTTGTTGCAGCTTTCATTTCTTTCAAAAATTTAAATTGTAGGGCTGTAAAAGTCACATTCTGGCCACCGTTTGGGAACTGAGCATTGGGGCCGAAAGCAGCCCGTGTTATTGGGAATAGATCTAATTCCTTGAAATCACCCTTCTCCTTCAATTCCTTCTTTTCTCCTACAGGAGGAAAAGGCACAGAGAAAATCTGAACTGACATAGGCAAAGAGGTTGGAGGTGGAGGCAAAGGGAAAGCTTTTTAACAGGGAAGGCTCGTGGTGGAGAGATAGGAGAAACAGGAGCAGCAGCACCTTGCAATTTTAACAACTGTTGTAACATCTCTAAAATACGCTGCAAATCAGAATTTCCTTCAGATGAAGGAGGCATTAGCTCTTCTTCCAATTCCTTGTCCTCAGCAACCGGGGCATAAATATGTTCCTCTCTAGGATCATTCCTCTCTAAAGCTTCAGATGCCTCACCTCCTGTGGCAGTATTGCCACGCTCTGAGTCAGTTTCAAATAACTCTAATGCCTGAGTAATGGAACTACACAAAGTCCACAAAGTCAGAGGCATCGTTTGCCCTCGCTGATGAGCTCGATGCAGGACTTTAACCACTTGTAACCATTCCTTTCTATTTAACTGCACTTTGGTTTGATATTGAAACCAATAACAATGTTGTTCAACATAGGCAAACAATTGCTTCAAAGTCTTTTCTTTTACTTCTACTCCTATAGACATCAACAGTCCCTGGAGTAACCGCAAATATTCAGAGACCAGAGAGGTGGAATTCCTCATAATTTTCCCATGGGTCCCCCTTCATTTATTTACCTGCCCGGGGTGTTCCCCCTTTGGTTCCTTGCTCTCGTGGAGCCACGGACCCTGCTCGCTGCGCCAGATGTTGGGGTCCGCGTGTTTCCTAAACAAAGGAATGAACACACAAGACAACACAAGACAAGACAAACATGGTGCACCCCCCGCCAAACGACCCACTCCGCTTTATTTTATACAGTCGTTTGTGAAATGTTACCAAGTCACAAGACACATTGTTGTTTTTCTGACCTTTCCCTGACTTTTTGCATTTTCAAGATGTTTACACATAAACAAGCCCCAAGGTCTGCTGTTTGCAGCTGGCTCCTTTGTCCTCCCTGTTTGCAGGGAAGGAATGCCCTGCTTCATTTGCAAGAGCAGGACTTATCAGGAACACCCTGCTTCGTTTACAAGAGCAGGACTTATGGGGTACGTCTCGTTTGCGAGCACGTAGTCCTCTACAGTTTTTTTAGGGAAGGGGATTGTTTTTGTTTTTAAATTTCTGTCTCTTCCACGTAGATTTACAGAGTATCAAAGAACATAGTGAATTAGATATCTCTAGGCAAAGGTGCAGGTGATATTTTTCAGTAGAATATATAGAAACTCCTCAAGGTTGGCTATCATGGCTTTTCTACACTGCATAGTACTTAGCCTAAACTATTTTCTAGAGCAGCTTGAGAGAAAAGCCATCCACTCATATCCATCATGAGAGTGATGCTATGCACATTGGTGTCACGGAAAATTAGACAAAGAGGAGTCAGTTATCAAGTTAGCGGGTTATTAGTAAGTCCTCCTCCCCTGGAGAGGGTACATTTGGGGAAATGGGTAAGTAGGGTGTTTGGAAAGGTAAACAACTTCAACTGAATGAGTGGGAAAGAGGATACACATCCCAATAGGAATGAATTAATCTTTTCCCTAACTTACAGCAGTTTGTATCTCATTCCATATAATGACATTTCTGTTAGATAAAATAGATCATATTTTGTGCAATTCTCACTACTGAATACTACCTGTCTCCACTAAACATTACTAGGATCTGTTTGGTGAGGCTGCTCATATTATTATACAGCATGATAGATTATATCAAGTAGAAATGTTACTGTCTTCATTTTTATTTTTATCCAAATACCTCTTAGCCATTATTTGGACTGTCTATTGGTATTTCCATGGCATCATTAACCACATATATGACATAATATAGGTTGTTTTTAAGGGGGAAAAAAACTATAAATTCACTCAGTACCCACCCTTACTCTCCCTGCCCCACACACTTAAATGTTCATGGTGTTAGAAATCCACTTAGAAAAGTTGTTTTCAAAGTGAGAACACCTCACTTTGAGAATGATTCAGACCATCACCATCATTGAGGATGTTGAGAACATCTTCAGATCAGCGCCATCACTAGCACCTATGAACTTAGTAGAAATGTAAGTTCTTGGGTCTCACCCAAGAGGTACAGATAAGAAACTGCGGCAGGTGCAGCCTGGTAATCTAAAGTTTAATAAGTCCTCCAGTGGCTCCGTGTAGGCTAATGTTTGAAAAACACTGATCTAGGATTGTGTTCTTTATAGTTTATTCCTGGCACCATTACACATGTTCAGATGCCAAGAAGCCCATCTACTGAAGCCTCTCAGTAACTTAGTTTTACTTTTGATCAAAATACTTTTTAACGTCACATACTCAATTGCCTGACTATTAACAAAGCATTTATTTTGAGACTATTGTCAAAGTAACAATTACATAACTAGCATTTATTGAATGTTTACTATGTGAATATCACTTGATGTGCATGAACCTATTTAATTTTTACAACTGCATGTGGGACCCAGAGGGCTCAAGTGAATTGCTGAAGGTCGCAAAGCCAGCAATTGGGAGATCCAGGTAATACAGCCTGACTCTAAAACCTTCACCAGTGTTCTCTTTTATTAGGGATGCTTTGAGGAAATAATAAAAATGATTTTAGATAAATAAATATTGATTGTGTCCCCAATTTCATCAAAGACAGATGATAGATAAAAGATTGATCTAACTTACAACAAAACAATTGCACTTTCAAGAGAAACTAGATAGAAACAGTTTGGATATTTCTCTCCTCCAAATCTCATGTTGAAATGTAATCCCCAATATTGAGATGTGGCCTGGTGGGAGGTGTTTAGCTCCCTCATGAATGGCTTGGTGCCTGTATGAGTCTGTTTTCACACTGCCAATAAAGACATACCCGGATCTGGTAAGAAAAAGAGGTTTAATTGGACTTATAGTTCCACATGGCTGGGGAGGCCTCAGAATCATGGTAGGAGGTGAAAGGCACTTCTTACATGGCGGTGGTAAGAGAAAATGAGGATGATGCAAAAGCAGAAATCCCTGATAAAACCTTCAGATCTCGTGAAACTTATTCACTACCATGAGAACAGTATGGAGGAAACTGCCCCCATGATTCAAATTATCTTCCACTTATTCCCTCCTACAACATGGGGAATTATGAGAGTACATTTAAGATGAGATTTGGATAGGGACACACAGCAAAACCGTATCAGTGCCCTCCCCATGGTACTGGTCATACAGAGTGAATTCTCTGTTAGTTCACAGGAGAGCTGATTGTTTAAAAGAGTATGGTGCCCCTCGTCCCTGTCTCTTCTACCCCCGTCACCTTATGACATGCTGCCTGCCATTACCTTCCTCCATGAGTAAATGCTTTCTGAGACCCTCACCAGAAGCAGATGGCAGCTCCATGCTTCCTGTACAGCCTGTAGAACCATGAGCCAAATCAACCTCTTTTCTTTATAAATTACCCAGCTTCAGGTTTTGCGTTATAGCAATGCAAAACAGACTAACAAAATAGTGTGTTTTGTTACTTAAAAGCACACACTTTAAAATTCCTTTAGTTATCACCATCTTTTTTCCTGCTGATATTGGAAAGAAGAGAGTAATACACTTTACTCACTGTAACAGAAAAAAAGTGCAGTGAAATTCCTGTTGTATTATTAAATTTAAATGAAACCACCATTGAAAAGAGAAGTTATGTGTAAACACAATGTAATGTTTTGTATTATTATCCTCTTAGGTTTTACTAAGTTAAGATAGTTTTATATTCCTAAGTTATCAGGGAAAGCTTTTCTAATTAATCACAAAAGGAAGCTTAAGCTTGGATAGCGTCTGGGAGCCCCTTTGTTTTCCATATGTGATCAGTGGTAAGACATTCCTTGGGCTCTGTTGAAGCACAATTGAAAAAATATTGATTTAGTATATTTAAGATAGATTTCTCTAAGGATTATGTGGTTACTTTCTCAGGCCTGTCATTGAGCAGTCACATACAAATTCTGGCTTTCCGAATTCACATTCTGTGATGTGTCAGTATGGTTGTCTACCTCAAAGATTCTGAAGGTTGTTGCAGATTAGTTCGTGGTCATGTATGTTTTGAGTAAGACGCTGGGCATTGGATCTAATTCTAGTATGTAAACATCCAAGGGTGGAGACTGTTTCTTAATTAAATAGACCATTCCCCTTGGCCTTTTGTTTCCTTTAATAACCTGGATAAGATTTTCCTGTGTAACAGTTTTTATTTGATGATTATGTTTCTGATTTTTCTTTTCCTAGCACGGTACTTTTCAGTTAGTCCTGCTCCTCTACCTTGAAACTGAAATGAATACTGAACAAATAAATCGTTAATGTATTAGGCAAGATCTGTTTATTTTCATCCCATTTCGCAATCATTAAGGCCATAATTAGTTCAGGCAAAGATCATCTATGGATGCTAAAACCACTGGGTGGGTGTAAGTTTTTTGACAAGTAGCATACGCACAGTGCCCCAAAGTATCACCTCACAGATTATTTTTAATTTAAAAATTTTGCAGTCATGCTTACAATGGTGAAATGTAGACACTACCTTAATTGAGTCATGAAACGGCATCACCACACATGGGCCAGACTGACACCATGAGCTTCCTGATGGGATGCAGCAGAAAGGATGTGGCCTCATGCATGTGATATTCCGGCCTAACTTACTTAATCTGGATCCAATCATCAAGGAAAATCAGATTTGTGGACTTTTTATAAGACACCTGACCAGAATTATTTTAAAAGTTAGCTTTATAAAAATCAAAAATCAGCTGGGACCCTGTTCTAAATTAAAAGAGAATAAAAAGACATATCATTTTATTATGTGATGTTTGGATTTGGGGTGGAAATTAACAGTAGATAAAAGGACACTACTGGCACCAGTAGTGAAATGTGAGTATGGGTGATACCAGATAATACTGTTTCTCTGTTAAATTTCTCCAGTATGATAATGGTTTTGAAAAAATTAGAAATTCTTAGGAGATGCAAACTGAGGTAGGGGTGGTTTTGTAACATCTTACAGATGGTTCAATTGCAACAGCAAATCTAATTTATGTAGACAGAAAGCCAGTGTGATGAAATGGTGGCCACTGATGAATCTGGGTGAAGGATGGGTGAGTGGAGTTTATTGTAATAGTTGTTCAACTTCTCTGTGAATTTAAATATTTTTGGATATAAAGAATGAACAAGTAAATAAATACAAATGAATGATCTTTCATAACTAATTGCTGGTACTCCTCGTCTATCACCTGTAGTTAGTGGGTTAGTGAGAGTTGTGCTAAAATATGACCCCTTTAAAATCAGACTCTTGATAATGGCCTAAGTTTATTTCATTCACACACTGTAAATTTTGGTTCTGGGCTCTTGTTTATTGGACCATCTTTATGTACTTACAGTGGGGGAGACATCATCCTATAATTCTGCTGGCGGCACTTTACTATGATTTGTCAAGTCGTAGTAAGTCCCAACTGTGGTTTGGTGAGCTTTTATCATACATGTATTCAGAGAATAGATAAAAATAAATATAAAAATAACATGTTCAAATGGTTTATTCATGGGTCCTTGGTAAAAGGATGCTGTCACTAGACACTTTTGGTGCCCCACCTCGCATCTTCCCCTCCCACCTTGGTAAAAGGATGTGGTCCTTGGTAAAAGGATGCTATCACTAGACACTTTTGGTGCCCCACCTCGCTACCTCCCCTCCCACCTTCGTGTACCAGCAGCTGCTACAGCGATCAGCTCTGCACAGTTGTGACCTGGTAGCACTTGGCTTCAACTGCAACGCCTTTCACTTACTTTCTGTGCCGGGCCTTCTCTACATTCGTTTACATTCTGAGACTTGTGAGACTTATTCACAACCAGGAGAACTGTGTGGAGGAAACGGGGGAAACTGTCCCCATGTTTCAATTATCTCCCCCACGGTCCTGCCCACAACACATGGGGATTGTGGGAGCTACAATTCAAGATGAAATTTGGGTGGAGACACAGCCAAACCATGTCTCCTTCCTTCTCTGCTTAACTCTTTCTAGTCCCTCAGTACTGTTCCTCGGAATTGATCCCAAAATAAATCACCTACATGCAAGCTTTTCTCACAGGCATTGTTTTTCTTGGCAGAACACAGACTAAGACGATGTAATCTTTGAAATCTCTCTAGGGATGGTCGAAGAGTGTGGGGATTGTTATAATTACGTTAACTACTTTGTAAAAGTTTGTGGTGATAACTTGAAAAAGCACTAGTCAGGAGAATCTTCCTTGTTACTGGTGTTGAGAAGGTCATTTATCAATAAGGTAACTAGCAGAGCTACAAGGATAGGAAGTTAGGGAGAAGACATGTTGGTAAATCTATTGGATTCTGTTGCTTGGTTATAGGACTTTGGATCCTGGTCTCTAGTATAAGGGGTTGAAAGTAGCAAGAGCCCCTAAATCTAAAAGTAAATGAGTGTCTAGAGATTTGTGGCAGGACCTGGGCAGGACAACAGTTATTTGAAATGAGATATAAAATTGAGACTTGAGAGTAAAAAAAAAGGCCTATCTAGTTCATAATGGAATTGAAATATAGGAGCAAAGCTACTATAGTATTTGCACAATCTTCCCCCCCGCCCCACCGTGCTGCCCTGTTATCCAGTTTTTGTGCAAAATCACACAGCGTTAGACTGGAACTTGTAATAAGTTGCATCAACCTAATTTGAGAAACTGAAAATAGGAAGCAGTCTGAACTTAGAGGGTAGGGAGAATAAGGATGCTGGAAACTAATTGATGTCTTACAAGCACAGACTGGTTGCATATCATAATTACTTGTTTTATTGTATAGTTCAGGGTAATTCTGTGACTTGTTGAGTCTCAGTGGTTAGATATTGCAGTGACTTCAGCCATAGGCAGTTGATGTACTTTCTGCTTCAGTAAAGTACAGATGTAGAAGACCTGATTAAATCCTGTCTCTTTACTAATACCCCGAGGGAACACTTAATGAATGATGCTTCCCTCAAGAAGAAGAATAATTAACAATAGCTATATTATTCATATTAAGTTATAGTTACTGGTTGCTATAATTAATGCTATTTAGGAAAATCGTCATAATTATAGCACTTTACAACTTACAGAGTATTTTCCCATCCATTTTCTTATCTGAATCTTATAACATCACCTTGGCTTAGGTAGAACATGTGATATTCTCTTCATTTTATAGATAAGAAAACTATGGCCCAGGGAAAGATTTAAGCAGACACCACTCTACCACCCTTGTCAATATATTGGACTATCTAAGAGTATGTGGAAATACACTTACCAAGTTTATGTCTACTATAATATTTTATGTCTGCACACAAGAGAATCAACTTTACTCAGTTTTTAGTTGCCTTCCATAACAATAATGTCCTGCCTTTCCTTGTACCAGGACCCATTACCCAGAATGTTCACATGGATTTTAAATGTTAAATGGAATTTTCCTTAATAATACCACAATGTTTCATAGTTGTTACTGCCCTTTGAGATGAACATGAAATCTTCTCTGATAGAGGGATTAGCACCTTGAAAACATCTGTTTTCAGTATACAGACCAGTTGGCCTGAAACGGTTTAATCGGACTGGAAATTCAGACTCAGAAAAGTCTGAATTTCAACCAACCTGTCATGTCACTCTTTTTCTATTTTTGGCTATGGCAAGAGAGTTGAAGAAAATCACTCAATTTTACAAGGCTAGCCTTCAAATCTAGGCCATCCAGCTTGATGATATACACATACTTACCAGTGTGAGCATGTACACACTCACACGTGTGTGCACACACAGATACACAGTGAGCCTCTCTGCTTCCCTTTTTATATCAAATTCTAGAGTACCCACTGCTTACTGTTGTACCTCTAACTGTATTTACCCATGCCTGTGTCACAGTCTGTCATTATTCATTGGTTTATTTATTCAAAAATACTTATTAAACACTTACATGGGCTAGGCCTTGAACGAGATGCCGAGGAAACAGGAACAAAACAGACAAAGCTTCTCATGAAGCTTATATGTTCTAGGGGGGGAGACTGAAAATAAACAGAAAAATACACATGGTGGTAGTTATTATTAAAAAATAGATTTAAAAGGGTAAGGGAATAAGATGATGTGATGTAGAGGGGTCATAATAATAAATCCAGAAGGAGAAAATATGTGATAATGTGAACGCTCTCTCTCTCTCTCTATATATATATAAAATATATGTGTGTATATATATGTGTGTGTGTATATGTGTGTGTATGTGTGTGTGTATATATGTTTGAGACAGAGTCTCACTCTGTCGTGTAGGCTGGAGTACAGTGGTGCGATCTTGGCTCACTGCAACCTCCGCCTCTAGGGCTCAAGCAATTCTCCTGCCTCAGCCTCCCAAGTATCTGGGATTACAGGGACCCACCACCACGCCCAACTAATTTTTGTATTTTTAGTAGAGACGGGTTTCACCATGTTGGCCAGGCTGGTCTTGAACTCTTGGCCTCAGATAATCCACCTGTCTTGGCCTGTCAACCTGCTGGGATTACAGGCATGAGCCACCGTGTCCGGCCTGAAATCCATGTTTAAAGAGGGCTGACAAACAAGGAAGCCAACTGCCTCTTGAGGTAGGTTTGGCTCCAAGGACCTGGGCCACAACTTCAGAGACAGCTGATGTTACTCTGCTTGAGACAGATCAGGCCCAGGAAGGATTAACTCAAGCTGACTAAGTTCAAAAAAGAATGATCAAAGCACCAGATCCCATTATGTTTCTTTTACACAGAAAGTTAAATAAGCTGCAAGACTCAGGTAAGGTGGTTTGGTGAGTAAGCTACTAGGGCATACGGAACTAGTGGTCGTCACAGGCCATTACCCTTTACACCTGCTTCAACGTATTCACTAAAATGACAGATTGACTTAAAGGGTTGTAAGATTTAGTGCTTGCCTGTCATGGCACCCTACTTGTTGTTCCTTCTGAAGATATTCTAGTTTCTTGGTTGGTTAATGCTTTCTCTAAACTCTTGCAGACACCAGATACTCTCTTGATATTTTACGTCCTTAGACTAAGTCCAATAGAATTGATTAGATTATTGTAACTTTCCACTATTGTATTGCCATTGAGTCTTGCTGAAGATACACTTTGGTCTCTTAATGAAGTTTTAAGAGCTTCTTCCATACACATACATGATCATTATTAAACTGTCACTTTAAAAGGTTATTGTTTTTTACTTCACCCTGCCTCCAGATACTAGGGTCATCTCACCTTATACATCCTTGCTTTTAACTCTAGACAGATTCTTTGCTTCTTTTTCCCAAACTTGATCATAATTCCTGGAAACACCCTGTCTCGATATTATTGCCCTCTACTCTCCTGTTGATTCTGAGTGCAGGTGATACGAGGTTCTGACATAGGAAATCCGGAGATCCTGACTTCATTGTCTATGCTCACTGCGACATGCTTCCTCTGCAGCCCCTTGGCAGAGCCCTAAGAGGTCTCTTTCCAGTTCATGTTCTAGGTGCATCCCTTGGGTCTTGCCATCTCTAGCGCACATACATACCCGATACCCCCGAACCTCAGACTTCCAAGCACTCTCACGCTCCAATGTCTTCAAGTGCTGATTCCTCTTTCTGGAATGTCAGTGTCCCTTCCCTGCTCCTTGCTACTCTGATAAATATTATTCTAGGCAGTGGTTTCAAAACACCAAGAGCTTGTGAGCTCTCTTCAGCTGGTTCTGCTCTTTAAATGCAGGAATGGAGACATTTATTTTCCTTTACTTGTATACTTATTAAAAAAAAAAGAAAGAAAGAAAAACAACTTCTAAATAAGAGTGTGACCCGGGACAAATCTTTTATTTTTCAGTTTTCGTATCTGTCACAAAGTGATAATTCTATCTCAGCCTACCTCACTAAGATTTTATGAAAGCTTAATTAAAAAAAAAAAGAGGTGCAGAAAAACTTGGACAAAACCACATTATAACTTGAGAAATTTGAACTTATAATGATATCGATGGAAATTTCCTTTATTAACATGTCTGTGTTGCTTCCAGCAAGGAAATCCCGGAGGCAAGACACTTGAGGAGAGGCGCTCCAGCCTGGACGCTGAGATTGACTCCTTGACCAGCATCTTGGCTGACCTTGAGTGCAGCTCCCCCTACAAGCCTCGGCCTCCGCAGGTTAGTGCCACCCACAATCGTCCCCACACAGCCATTCCCAGATATTCTACTCTTATAGAAAGAACATGCTGCATCTGAGAGCTCTTTTATTCTTTTCTTTCTTTCTCTTTCTTTATTTCTTTTTTCTTTCTTTTATCCTTCCTTCTTTTCTTTTCTTTTTTTCTTTTCTTTCGATGGAGTCTCACTGTGTCACCCAGGCTGGAGTGCAATGCCACAGTCTTGGCTCACTGCAACCTCCGCCTCCCGGGTTCAAGCAGTTCTCCTGCCTCAGCCTCCTGAGTAGCTGGGATTACAAGCACGTGCCACCAGGCCTGGCTAATTTTTGTATGTTTAGTAGAGACGGGGTTTCTCCATGTTGGTCAGGCTGGTCTTGAACTCCTGATCTCGTGATCCGCCTGCCTAATCCTCCCAAAGTACTGGGATTACAGGCTTGAGCCACCATGCCCGGTCCTTTTATTCTTTCTTGATCTTCTTAGAGTCAATGATTTAAGTTGTCTTTTTATTTAATATCAATGTGTGTTAGTCAACTGGCAGAAATTTCTTAAATTGACTCTTTGAGTGCTTTCTTTAAAAATAACACAACATTATACAAAAATATTATATAAACAAGTAAATCTCTTATTCTGTTGCCTTGCTCTTTTTGCAGCTTTGTCTATATGGTTATTTTGTTACATGTTGTTATAGTTTTCACAAATATGACTTAGCTTGGCTATGCAGGGTTAAGGTGAAGAGCTATGTCTTTTGCAAAGAAATTACTTTTGTTGGATATTAAGGTGGTTTTCATTATTTTTGTCATTGTTATAAATAATGCTACAAGGGACATATTTGTGTGTATTTTCGTTGGAGTTATTTCCTGGCCTCCGATTTCTAGGAGTGGGGTTGCTACATTGATGAGTGTGACCATTTTATTTACTTTTCTTTCCAAAGGTTGTGAATAGTTTATACTGGTACCACCAATTAGTTTGAATATATCAGTTTCTCCTCAAATTCACTAGAATTTGATGGCTGCAATTAATCTGTGTTTTGTAAGTGCAAATGGTGCCTTGTTAGCTTTTCTTTGCTTTTTTATTTTTTACGTTTTTATTTTTGCCTGCTTTGGAGCTTGGCTATCTTTCTGCATCTTCACTTAATATCTGCATTCCAGAAGCTAATCTTCCAACTGCCAGTGATCATTCCCTGCCTCTCTAAAGTCTTGAAAGAGTTGTAGCAAATCTGTTTCAGGGCTTCCAAGTCCTCAGAAGACAGCCATCAGAACTGTAGCTGCAAACATTGGACAAGCAGTATTGTCACCGTGCTGTTGGACTCTTGCGTGACATTTGCTTGACTAAGTGAGAATGCGTACAGCCTCTGAACCTCACTCCAATTCTTGAATGGTAGCTTCTGTATTTACAGTGGTTCCTTTCTTGAATTAAAAACTAGTCTTGTTTCTCTGCTGTCAGTCATTTCAATACTTAACTGCTTATAAGGTGGCAGCACTTTCTTCTTTTTTCTTTTATGAGACGGAGTCTGTTGCTGAGGCTGGAGTGCAGTGGCGCAGTCTCAGCTCACTAAAACCTCCACCTCCCGAGTTCAAGCAATTCTCCTGCCTCAGCCTCCTGAGTAGCTGGGATTCCAGGCGCCTGCCACCATGCCCAGCTAATTTTTGTATTTTAGTAGAGATGGGGTTTCGCCATGTTGGCCAGGCTTGTCTGGAACTCCTGACCTTAAGCGATCTGCCTGCCTTGGCCTCCCAAAGTACTGGGATTATAGACGTGAGCCACTGTGCCTAGCTGCTGTCTTCTTTAGATCCATTCCCTTTACCTTTTCTAAACATATAATGGAATTGTCAGCAATGTGGGGATTCATGGCAAAATACACTATCACTTGGCTCTTCCTTGCTGTCCCTTCTCTTGGCTCTGTCCATCCTGTGAGCAGTAAAAATGTACTTTGTCCCTGTAAATGTGTACTCAGCTCCTCATCTGTAGCAGGCCCTGTGGTCTTTTGGGGGAACTGATGAGGCAGAAAAGTGGATAGTTGAGAGGAAGAGAAATAGGACTCCGTTGTCATCTTCTAATAGCCTGTAATTTTATATGTGAGGCTACGGCCTATACTGCAGGAGCACAAAGAAGATAGTGATATATTCTTTTGAAGGTGACACAGTCAGATAATTCTTATTAAAAGACTTGCATTTTCATCTGAAGGGGTGAGTGGAATTGTATTGCTCGAGACAGCAGCACGGAATAGCCTGAGCCACAGGGCTGCAAGCACCAAGGCTGCATTTAGAGATCTGTAAGCAACCAGATGGCTGCAGATGAAGCCTTCGAAGGCGTGTAGTAGAATATAGGTCTGGGACCAGCCTGGCCAACATGGTGAAACCCCATCTCTACTAAAAATACAAAAATTAGCTGGGCGTGGTGGCGCCTGCCTGTAGTCCCAGATATTCGGGAGGCTGACGCAGTAGAATTGTTTGAACCTGGGAGGCAGAGGTTGCAGTGAGCCAAGATCGTGCCACTGCACTCCAACCGGGGACAGAGGGAGACTCTGTCTAAAAAAAAAAAAAAGAGCGAATATAGGTCTGGAAGTTTCCTACAGATAGCATGTAGACACATTTAAATGCTAGATTATGATTTTAATCTGTCTTTTGTAGATAATGGGATTATTTGAAGGTTCTCAATTGGGGAAATCTAAAATTCATTCCTAAAAAGGAACACAGGAAGTAAGACCAACTCTAGAAAGATGCAAGAGAATGAGCCCAGGTCAGAAAAATGTTCTCCAGCAAGCCACACTTCATACTTTCTTTTCTTTTTTTTTTTTTTTTATTATTATACTTTATGTTCTAGGGTACATGTGCACAACCTGCAGTTTTGTTACATA
>NW_016805666.1:2140542-2155392 GCF_001698545.2 Rhinopithecus bieti
AGCAGGCCCCATACTTTCTGACCATTGTTTGATGTTCAGCAATGTTTTTGATTCCACCTGAGCAAATGCCCCAAATCTCATATCTGACGACAGGAAGGCCACTGATATTGCCACTGGACACAGTGGTATCACGCCCAAATGCTTTTTTGTGCTCCCTTTCCTTTTTTTTTTTTTTTTTTTTTTTTTTTTTTTTTTTTTTTGTTTGAGATGGGTTCTTGCTCTGTCGCCCAGGCTGGAGTGCAGTGGCATGATCTTGGCTCACTGCAACCTCCACCTCCCAGGTTCAAGCCATTCTCCTGCCTCAGCTTCCCGAATTTATGGAGGATAACAACAGTGTTTCTGGCTGCAGTGAATTTGGGGTAATGACTTTGGCTTACATCTACTTTATAAAAAATCATACATGACACTGCATGGATTTATGCAACTACCTTAATATTTAAAACTAAAATTTCTAAACATTTTAAATGTGTTTGTCAGGGAGTAGTTTTAGAAGAATAGATGTGAAAAGTTCAGGCGTATTCCTGTAGTGAATTACAGATAAAATGTGAGCATACAGTATCAGAGCTTTAGTGGGCCTTCCAGATCATTTAGCCAAACTTACAGGTGTGTGCCGCCATGCCCAGCTAATTTTTTGTATTTTTAGTAGAGACGGGGTTTCACTTTGTTGGCAAGGATGGTCTCGATCTCCTGATCTCGTGACCGAACCACCTCGGCCTCCCAAAGTGCTGGGATTACAGATGTGAACCACTGTGTCCTGCTGCCCCTGCTTTTTTTTAAACAGAGTTTTCATTTAAATCTTTTTTTCTTCCCCTAAATCCTTACAACCTAATAGACACTGAGGAGATCATGCTTTGAGGTTTATTGTTTAATACAACCTTCATTCTTTAAGGCTGTGTCTATACATGCCTCTCATAAACCATTGCATTTTAATAGGTTTGTTCTGCAGCTACGTTTTGTTTGAGGAATCTTTCTGAACACACAAATTCATCATCACTGGTATTTGGACAGTACTGATTGTGAAGCACTTTCACATATATTCTCACTTGAGGGAGATATAGATATCTCAATTCTGAGATGTGCGTGATGTGCTTCTTTCAGGCGTGATGAAACTAAGACTCACCAAGATTAATGATTTCTCCTTGGCCATATGCTTGAGCACTGTGTGAGCACAACTGGACTTTGAATTTTGACATGTGCTTGATTTTAAGTTCTAAACACCAGATTGGGGGTGTCAGGTTTTGTTTTCATTTTGTAATATTTTACCATCGATGAAAGCTGGCATCAGTCATCTGAGTCACACTGTCCCTTGAATGTGACTTTCCCATAAAAAGAAAAGCATTCAGAAGGTTAAAAAAATTTAATTGTAATGGCCATTAAGTAGAATAAGTTCATAATTATGGTAAAATACACTTTCAATGTGTCTGTTCCATTCAGAAATTAAAGGATGATCCATTCTAATTTTTTTCTTTTACTATAATTTCACAAAGCAAGAGTTAATTGGGAGATACATCTCATCCTTTTGAATTATCTTCCCTCTGGTAGAACTGAATTAGATGTGTTAATATTTATTGGTTAACATAATTATAGGCTGTGAGAACAATAATCACACACTTAAAATATTAAAAGTATGTGCCAAGAGAAGATGATGTCTGTAGTAGACTGTGTTGTGTTATAATTAAAAGGTATTTGAAAAGTCCTAGAAATGTAGACCGTTAATGCCCAACATTGATGTTTCTATTTTTGTTCAAAGCAAATTTCGAAACCTATAGAATCACCTGACTACTTGAAATAGGCTACTAGGTCTGTGATTTCTCATTAGTCAAACATGTGTTGTAAGCTTTTTTGAATTCATGTCTCTATCATCTTTGGAAGGCTGCTTTGACTCATGGTCTAGGGAAAATGATATATATGTGGAATGTTTATATAGTAAGAGGTTCCAAGGAGCTCCATTCTCATAACAAGTCTGAAAAATGTCTGAGCTCTTGAAAATAGGTTTTACTAGAGCATTTTCTTCCTTTTATTCTAGGGAGTATTTTCTACTCCCAGATTTTCTGACTTTAGTTCTGTTCACTTACTAATCCATATATTGATTTTGGAAATTTGGCTTAATTCCACATATTCATTGATTCATTGATTCATTCACCTAACATTTGATGAGATCATCCTCTGGATCAGTCATTGGAGATTTAAAGGTTAGTATCCACAGGTCTTTCCTTTAGAGTGATTTTTAATCTTACAGAAGAGATAAGCCCATAATCCCATAAGTAAAAGGGACTCAAAAGAAGGGCTTCAATGTGCTAGTTAAATGGTCAAGTAAATCACCATGTGTCAAAATTATTGGGAGATAAAATACAGGAATACCAATATTGTACCTTATACCTTTCAGTGTCAGGGAGGACTGCATACAGCAGGCCATATTTGAGCTCACTTGGCTTAAAGTGTTATGGGAAGGGCATGAGATTCAAGGTGCCAGAATAACAAGAGTGAGAAAGTCAAGGAACGTGGAAAGTGAGTATTATTGGAAGCATAAGTTTGTCTAATAGGGTATGTGAAGTGTACATGGGATTACCGCTGAAAACCTCAGACTTACTTAGTAGTACCTAAGTAGCCCTTTTGATGCCGAAGGGCTCTCGTAGTTAGAAAGAGAAATTCATGGGGGGATAGCAACCGTGTTACTGGCTGCAGTGATTTTGGGGTGATTACTTTAGCTTACGTCTACTTTATTAAAAAAATCATCCATGACACTGCATGGGTCTATGCAATTAAACTACATTAGTGTTTGAAACTAAAATTTCTAAACATTTAAAATTTGTTCGTCAGGGAGTAGTTTTAGAAGAACAGATGTGAAAAGTTCAGAGGTGATCCTGGAGTGAATTGCAGAGAAAATGTGATCGTAGACTATCAGAGCTTTAGTGGGCCTTCCAGGTCACGTAGCCAAACTCTTACTTTGCAGATGGAAAGCTTTTGCCCAGAGAGGGAAAGAACATTGCTCAAGGAGGCTCATTTAGAGACAGTTTAGTGATTCTTTTTATTTTCCCTGAACCATGACATAAAGGCCCAGCTTGATGATAAAACCACCAGGGGAGAGTTTGGCTTCCTTTGGTATCACAATTGGTTTATTCCAAAAAGTCTTTCTTTTATGGCAACTTCTTTAAAATATGCCTCAAACAGATAATAAAGAATTAGGCATATCAAATATGTACCTCAAAGGTAAACAGAAAACTTATGACGTTGTAACATCTTTGAGCTAGTGTATATCTACACCCAACCCATTAGGTAGGCATGGTTTGTTAGTGTAAGTACAGCTTAGACTCCAGAAGCTGTGCAGGGGTTGGAATGAAATTCTATCTATTTCTTAGAAGACACAGGATCAATTATGAACTTATGATTTTTGTTTTCCTTCTTTGATCAGAGTTAGGGTACAGTACTCATCTTCTAGTTTCTAGTACAAGGCTGTCTTTTTTCCCGCAAGTAAGTTTGGTAGGATTGGAGCTGATGACTAAGTGACTTGGGACACTTTTCAAAAAAATCATCTTACATTAATATTTCATGGTGGCTGGAGATTTAGTAATTTTTGAATCAAGTTGCTTTTGAATTGATTAAATTGGCTTTCACTATCCTCAGTTAGACTAGTGTGATACTGTGAAATAATGAGAAATAATATATAAACATATTTTTCTACTCCAGTTTCTGAATCAGTGTTTATAAATCCTTATAATTTCCTAGGTGATAGGGGTGCTGGTAGCATCTTTTGTTCTAATATTATTTTGTTATTGACTTTGGTTCCCAACTCAGAGCTACTGAATTCCATGGAATTTCCTGAGCAATGGAAATATCTATTGTTTTGATGAGGCAACTCTTGGTGGGCTCCTGGATTTCGGCTGGTTACCAGAATGACCAAGCAATGATTTGAAGCTTGGAACTTTAATCTCCACCTCCCATCCTCTGGAGATGAGAAAGGGTCTAGAGACTGAATGAATAGCAGATCACGCCTATGTTTTCAAGTCTCTATAAAAATCCCTAAAGTACAGAGAGGTGTCAGGTTGGTGAGCACATCTTTATTCCAGGAAGGTGGCATACCCCAACTCTATGGTAACAGAGCTTCTGTACTCAGGACCCTTTTGGTTCTAGCCCTGTGTACTTCACCATCTGCCTAGCCATCTGTATCCTTTATCATATCCTCTATAAAAACTCATAAACGTAAGTAAGGATTTCCCTGAGTTTCATGAGCAATTTTAGCATATTATCAAACTTGGGAAGAGGATAATGGCAAACCCCAATTTGTAGTCAAATCAGACAGAAGTCTGGGTAACCAGTGACCACCCCTACTCTGCTCCACCACTGCAGTTTGTGATTGACATATGAAATGGAAACAGTCTTGGGGAACTTGAACCCTTAACTTGTGGGATCTGCAGTAACTCCAGGTAGATTGTGTTAGAACTGAATTGAGTCATAAGCCACCCATCTGGTATCAGAGAATTGCTTGATGTATGAAAAATAAACCCACACATTTGGTGCCAGAAGTGAAGTGTTCTGGCCAGGCATGGTAGCTCACACCTGGAATCCCAGCACTTTGGGAGGCTGAGGCAGGTGGATTGCTTGAGGTCAGGAGTTCAAGACCAGCCTGGTAAACATGGCGAAACCCCAGCTCTACTAAAAACAAACAAACAAACAGACAAACAAACAAAACTTAGCTGGGCGTGGTGGCATGCTCCTGTAATCCCAGCAACTCCAGAGGCTGAGGCAGGAAAATTGCTTGAACCCAGGAGACGGAGGTTGCAGTGAGCTGAGATCACGCCACTGCACTCCAGCCTGGGCAACAGAGCAAAACTCTGTCTCAATAAATAAATAAGTAAATAAATAAGTAAATAAATAAATAAATAAATAAATAAATAGAAGCGAAGTGTTCTGTGAGTATCATAGAGAAAATAAGTGAGTTTTTCTTCTTCAACTAATATAAAAAAAATTTGGAGATATTTTGAAAATAAGAATAGGGTGGGGCATAGTCTGCTAGCCTCGTCTCCAAGTTTGCCAACGGGAAAAGCATTAGCTTCTTGATTCCCTGAGGTCCCCTCTCTGAAAGGAGCTCCGTTTGTGTGAACCTGTCCACATTACCAGTTTGCGGTTCCTTTTTGTTATTTCAAAACTGGGCAGGGTGACTACACTCCGTTCCCCCTTTTCAGGAGATAGAATATTATTCTAAAGCTACAAGAAATAAGATGTTGGCTCAAAACAACAGCTCACACGGTCATTTCCATTTCATTTTGGGATTGTTAGCTTATGTCTGGAGTTTGTCTTAAAGCTTCAGGACTTTGAAGGTTGGAGGCTGATCCTTTCTGAATGCTGTTCGTCCTATAAACAATATATTTAATTCCTCACTTTAAAAACTATTCTAACTTCTTAGTCTATTTGGAAACTGAGTACTGAAATGCTGTGTGGTCATATGGACACATTGTTAACTGCAATCCCAGCACTCCCACACTGGGTTCCTTTCATAGAGCAGTCATGTATGAGGCAACCTGAGAAATTATTTCAGGTATGTGTGTGTTGTATTTAGAGCTTTTTATAAGAATCCGTGTGGTCTGAGGGCTTGGGTGCAGTGTAATCAGGGTGGAGTCTTGTGGTACCCTGGATCTTCCCTTCTCATGTGTTCTGTGTTCTAACTTGCAAATGCCAGGAGGAGCTGCAGGGGTGATTAATTAGTAATTAAAATGTTTCATATTTCATATTATTCAATGCAAGCCAAACATGTAGGCTACTGGGAGATGAAAGCTACAACATGCTGATACTGTGTGATGAGACATAGACTGTCCCTGCAGACTAGAGACTTTGCTGTTTCTGGCAAGGCTGCTTGGGACTTGAGACAGGAAATGGGTAATACTCTTTTGGAAAAGAAAATGAGTGTGGATAGTGGCATCTTCCTCCTCCTCCTGTATTCTATTGGGAAAAATTTAGGAGCTTTTCATGATCTGCTGAGAAATGGATTTGTCTATGTATGGGCATTATCTGCTTAATAATAGCTTTCTTTAAGAGCTAGGGTAAAAGTTGAAACGTTATAGAAACATCTGTTATATGATATTAAGTGGAATACGGTAAAATAAAATGTGCAAAACACCATTTTTAAAGAGAAAGGGATCTTATTCTTCACAGTGCCCATGTTTTATTTAGAGGATCTGGGTTGTTTTGGATTTACCTGTGCCCGCCAGAAAACTTCAACAGTTAAATAACAATGATTTGGGGGTGGAGGAGTGGTTAGCTGACTCAGAGTTGCATGCCAATACTTTTATGACAGGCAATTAATTTTTAGATGGTATATAATTGCATTTCAATAACATTTATACCCCATCTTTTTTTTAGAAGATGATGTGTTTGTGTCATCTGTAATGAGCATAATCAACGTTAGCTTTAAATAAATTTTGTTTTGAGTGCCATGAAAATGTAACATTTTCAGAGTGGAAATTTAGCCTAAAAATCTACCTTGCATTGCACCTCTACAAAGCTTTTGCACAAAAATGTTCGTTTCACTTGTCCCAGTGTAAGAACTGGCTCTGAATGTATCTTAGCTCCTAGCGGGCATAGGGGAGGACAGCTGAGCAGATAGCAGCTGAGTGCCGTGGGGTGTTCATTCAGCTAAAGCTTGGGAGGGGACTGTCTTCTGTCGTTCTCTAGCCATGGTCCTTGTGGTAGCCTTTAACTGTGATTTGTTTGTTTGACCTTGAGGAGTCCTTGGCTCCGAGATGATTATGTTACATTACACTGAATCACTCAATCCAGCATTGGTTTAAAAAGAAACGAACAAAGCTGCCTGTTGAGTTTCTCTATTTTACAACAGTATCTTAGTGGAAATAATTAGCCCTATGTCTATGCAGAAGCACACATCACATTTGCAAAATTAAAGAGTGTTCTTGTTAGGACTGGTTTCTCTATTTCTTTCTTCCTCTCCCACTGTTTAAATATCTATTTTGGTCGTAGTGTTAGTATGAAACCCCTTAGTTCTTTTCTCTTTTGATTTAAAAAGCAAATAAACAAGAAAACACAAGTCTAGCTATATTTTTTTAAACTCAAGATGACTGGATATAACCATGGCAAATATGCAGGATTGTTGTGTTTTAAGAGAAAAAGCCGTATCTCAGAAAATCTGTAGTCATTGTTTTGTCTATTTTGACATCTATTTGTTTACATACTTTATAGCGAAACTAAAGTATAGTGATAATAAGGAAGATCTCTAGACAGAAGGTTAGAGGTGGTTAATAACCCATCCTACATATCACAATTTTTCGTGTTCAGTAACTGGTTTACCCTCCACGCAAAATATCACATTGGAATGTAACTGCTAAGGTTCTTTTCACACTGTGGAAAAATCACCAGTAAAGTTAAACATTGCCTTTCAGTGGATATATTAACAATAAAGACAAAACTTTAGTTCATGTTGCATAATTTGAGCATGCATATTTCCTTATACATCTGTAAGCTGGAACTATTGAAATGAAATACACAAAGTGAGCACATATTGCTGTTGAGCCAGCAGTTACAGTTTTCATTTGCAAATGCAGACAGAACCATTTGTGCATTTTTGTCTTTCTGCTTTGGATCCTACGCTCAGACCCAAATATGCACCTAAGTTAGGGGGTCATGTTGAGGTTCCAGACTACAGAAGGGGATCAAATTATGTTTCATTGTATTGAGTCACAAATATTTCAACATGAAGTAAAAATTTTGGAAGTTTTACATAACAGAGGCTACCTTATAGGAACAGTAGAAAAGTGTAAAATGACTTCAGTTTGAATAACAAAGAAATCGTTGTGATGAGTACCAGACTGTGAAGTCCCTGAGGCAAGGTTATCATTTGTTTTCTGGCACATGAGAGGCATACAAATTTATTTTTGCTGAATAAATAAGTATTGTCTTGAAATCTTTACATTTCCATTCTAGAAATATGCTAGAAAAGCGAATCTGTAATAGACATAGAGTTTGTGAGTGCATGACAGAGTTATAGCTGCTTTCTGATTTTTTTTAAATAACGAACATGTATTTGCATTAAGACAAATAAATACGGCTGAAGTGAATTTGTTTTTTATAAGAACAACCTAACGGTAACCAATGATTCATCTGAAATTTTCTGCTTTACTCTTATATTGCCTTATATCACTTGATGCCAATGTACTTTGTTAAGAAGATGATGTTTTCATGGGGTGTAATTCAATATTATATCCATTCTGTTACTGTTGAGATAACATAAGAAAGAAATATCAAGTCTTTTCTATATTCTCCACAGAACTGAAGAAAACAGAGGACCATTATGTTACCATTTCCTAAATAAAGACCAATATGATAAATTCCTTATATTCAGTGACAGGAAAGAAGTTACTTAGCTAATGTACTGATATATGCTTCTTTTTTTCAGAAAACAACGTCAACAGAAACACCTGTATAATTATTACATGATTGTTTCTTTCTTTCTCTCTTCTCTTCTCTTCTCTTCTCTTCTCTTCTCTTCTCTTCTCTTCTCTTCTCTTCTCTTCTTTTCTTTTCTATGGAGTTTTGCTCTTGTTGCCCAGGCTGGAGTGCAATGGCGTGATCTCAGCTCACCGCAACCTCCGCCTCCTGGGTTCAAGCAATTCTCCCGCCTCAGCCTTGCAAGTAGCTGGGATTACAGGCACGTGCCACCATGCCTGGCTAATTTTTGTGTTTTTAGTATAGATGGGTTTTCTCCATGTTGGTCAGGGTGGCCTTGAACTCCCGACCTCAGGTGATCCACCCGCCTCGGCCTCCCAAAGTGCTGGGATTACAGGTGTGAGCCACTGCACCCGGTCATATTACATGAATTTTTTGCGTTTACTGCCAGGGAACTCTGCTTCATTAAAGGAAGCCTCCAAGATTCACCTCTTCCTTCCTTAATAAGTCTTGACCAGGTATTTGAAATGTGATAAATATATGCCAATTATAAAGTATTTCAAAGCTAATTAATTGTCTAAATCTAAGTCATGCTTTTCAAATGGAAATAAACTTGTGTCCATACACATATATTTGCCTATAGACATCTTAAAATGTATCTAAACTTCAGACAATTTTAAAAGACAATATTGAATTTTAAATGGATTCTTTGCTTATATTGATGGTAAATAAGGGGTCCATTAAAGTAGCATATTCTGCTGGTGTAAATGAAATATAAGATTTAAAGTGGGTTAAAAAGATATAATATTTACTTGTTCCTTTTAAGAAATAAGTTGAAGAAACAACGAAGCTTGAGGTATGTGTTGTCAGACATATGAACCCATAAAGTAAATCATTTGTGAAGTGTCTTGAACTCCTTCTAATTTCATCTTGATGTTGTACTGCTTGTCTGAAAATGCTGGAAAATGTTACTTTTAGATACTGCTAGAGGTGCTAAGCTTCTTACCATTCAGGAATCTTCTTGGCTCCCTCCATCACCCAGCCAACACAGAGTTACGTTTTATTTCCCAAATGGCCAACTTTGTTAACTTGATGCTTACCCCAAGGCAGTCAAAGTCAGGAAACAATTTTTATAAACAGCATCCTGGATGACTTAATATTTGATGTGATACTAATTTTAGAGCTTTTTCTCCCATCATCTAGTCTAGCATAGCTAAAATTATGATGTTTAACTTTGTTGATCCACAGTCACTTGTGAATGAGATCTCCCAACCAGGAAGGAAGGAAAGAGAGGAAAATCCAGGTGGTCTGTTTGCAGCTCTGCTAGCACAGGTTTCCTTGAGTGCCTTCTGAAGGAAGAGTGGATAGAGATGTATCTTTCAGGGACATTGCCTTTTTAGCACTATTGATTGTATCATGTGGGCAGAAGAAAAGGAAACAATAGATTTCATGACCAAAGTTATGTAAAAAGGGGCTGAAATGTATTTTGAAAACTGTGACTAAGTAAGAGTGGCTTTTTGAGAAGTGAGATGGGATTCAAGACAGTGGCCATTGTGTATGTATTTCCAAGAGCCATCTGAATACTCCCTTTTATTTATTTTTTGGCTTATTCACTCATTTATTCCTTTATTCACTGATTGCTAATTGAATACAAAGTCTCTGTCGATTTGTTCAAAGATATTAAAGAAGACCTAAATCCTTGGAAAGACATATTCTGTTGATTATTTGCAAGATGTAATATTGTTAAGTGAGATATTACTCAATTTGATTGATAGATGCAAAGCAATCCCTATCAGAATCTAAGCTAGCTTCTTTGTAAGAATTGACAAACATCCTTAAATTCATGGATGTTCGAGAGACCCAGAATTGCCAAAATAATCTTGAAAAAGATGAGGAACTTTCCGACACACACTTCCCAATTTCAAAACTTTCTTTCAAATGACGGAAATCAAGCAGTGTGATATTGGCCTGAGATATACATAAAGATCAATGGAGTAGAATTGAGAGTCCAGAAAGAAACCATTATGTTTATGGAAAATTGATTTTCAACAGGGTGTTGAGACATTTAAACAGGGAAAAAGTAGTTTCCTCAACAAACGATGCCAGAACAACCAGATATCTACAAAGAGCAAAACTGGACACCCTATCTCATGTCATAAGACACAAATGTAAAGGATAAAACTATGCAACTTGTAGAAGAAAATATAGAAGTGAGGTTCATGAAATTGAATTAGTCAGTGGTTTCTTAAACATGACACCAAAGCACAAACAACTAAAGAAAAAATAGATGGGTTGGACTTCATCAGAATTAACCACTTTTGTGCTTCAGCTGACACCATCAAGAAAGTGAACAAACAATCCATGGAATTTGCAAATCATTTATCGGCTAAAGGGCTTATATCTGGAATATATTAAGTTTCTTACAACTCATTAAGAAAAAGACAACCCAATTAAGTAAGAAACAAAAGATCTGAATAGACATTTCCCCAAGGATATACAAGTGGATAATATGCCTAGGAAAAGATGCTGAACATATTTAGTGATCAAGGAAATCAAAACCACAATGAGATACCACTTCACACTCACTAAGGTGTCTATAATAAAAAAAGACAACATGTGTTGGCAATGTGATACAGAAATTGGAAACATCATACATTGCTGGTGGATTGTAAAATGGCCTAGCCCTTTTGGAAGCAATCTGTCAATTCTTCAAAATTGGCCATAGTTACCACATGACCAAGCAAGTATATTCCTATTTATGTATCCAAGGAAATTAAAACATATGACCACACAAAGACCTGTATAAAGATATTCATAGCAACATTATTCATAACAGCCTAAAAGTGGGAACAACTAACTATCTATCAATTGGTGAATGGATAAACAAAATGTTGTGTATCCATACAATTGAATATTAACTCAGATATAAAAAGGAACAAAGCTCTGAAATGTGCTATGATATGGACGAACCTGGGAAACATTATGCTATACAAAAGAAGTCAGACACAAGTGACCACAGTTAATGATTCCATTTATATGAATGGGCAAATCCACAAACACAGAAAGATTAGTGGTTGCCAATGGCCAGGATGAGGGAACGATAGAGAGTGGCTACTAAGGATACAGGATTTCTTTTGGAAATGTGATTAAAGTATTCTGGAATTTGCTGCACAATTCTTTGAATATACTAAGAATCACTAAATTGTGCATTTTTAAAGGGCATATTTTATGGTATGTGAATCATTTCTTAACTAAAAAATTTATTTTAAAAGGCTCTGTATTGAATAATGTGCCTAGAGTACACAGATGGCATTGGGAGTGGCCTCCACCCTGAATAAGCTTACAGTCTATTGGGGAAAAATGCAGTCTAACAGTTACAGTACTTAAGTATACATGGTAAGAAAGAAGCACATGGAGGATGCTTATTGAACGGGAAAAGGAAGAAATCTACCTAGATGATCATAGAAACTGTTTGGTGGATAGTGAGTATTTGCAAGAAGAATCAGACTCCTGTGTAGCTTGAGAAAGCAAAATGAAAACCTGTATCTAGGAACTGAGGAAGGCAGTCAGCAATCTAAGGTCAATATTTTTCTAAAAGTAATGGCAGGTAAAGTACAATTTAGGCTGCCTGAGAAGAGAGCAAGTTTTCCTTCATTGGAGGCATTTGAAATGACATTCTGGTATTTACAAGGTGAATTATTTACACTCTTTAAATCTCAGTGTTCTGAGTCGATAACACATCTCAGAGTTGACATGAGGACCACAAGGAATAATATGTGTGTGTTTAATGTGAAAATACAATATCTTGTACATAATAAACAGTTATTACTGTTGGTCTCACCACCAACATCATTATCAAATGAATGTTGGCAGTAATTCTGGGAAAGGAATTTAGGCAACAGATGGGAACTGATTTGCATGATGCTAGGATTTCATGGTACTCCCATTGTTGGTTACAGAACTCCAAGAACTCTCATTCTTGGAGTCTTCTGTTTCCTCATATAAAACTTGGAAGGAAGAACAGAAGACCTTCATTCTGTTCCAGGCCCTTAAATTGATTATTTCTGTGCCTAAAGCAAACTGCTCAGCCTCAATCATGACTTTGCACAATTTGCTGTGATACCTGGTATAGATGTTTCATTTGTTAGAGTTGTTACTGACAAGAACCTCCAATGACCTTGGAACCTGACCCGGCCCCTATGGGTATCAGTAGAATTTTGGTGAACCCTGAGAAGTCTCTGGGTGTCTTTCAGTCTGGGCTTGTTTCAGTTGGTTTGCAAACTGGACTTGTGGAATTAGATGGTCTCTCATGCCCATTCTAGCTTTGAGTTGATATTACTTTTGCCCTGTATTAAAGAAAAACTATATTAATATTTCTTTCCTTGCTTTTGTTATTTCACTATAGAAAATTTTGTTTTAACATTCGGTTGGAGTTGATTATATGCAACCCAATTTTGTGGATTTGTTATACGCAAACATAAAGAAGTATTCACAAATTTAAAGACCAAGTTCATGTTGTTCAAGATAATTTGAACCCAAATTCATTGTGCTCAGGATAATTTGGAACCAATTTCATAGAGTTTAAGATTATACAAGAGGCAGTATATTGTAGTAGTTAAAATCATGGATTTTGGGACCACACTCCCTTGACTCTAAATATGTGGCCTGGGATGTCACTTAAACTTTTTGTGCCTCAGTTCTTTTATCTCTATAATGAAGATAATTATAGTATCTATCTCCCAGGATTGTAATGAGGACTAAATGAGTTTCCATGTATAAAGCACTTGAAACAGTGTTTGACATATTTAGCACCATATGCATTAGAAGATCTTATTGTTAGCTGCATGCTTATTCTTAAATTGTCTGAGTTACTGCTTTTATATAAGAAGATTGATTTATAAATTTGGCCCATGATGTCCCATCCAACTCTTTGAAACAGATTATCTACCTCTTTTCAGCTGGGCATCTTTCTTATGATATCTGAGGACATCTCTCTTATGATATCTGAGGACATCTCTCTGTTCTTCTGCTTTGCCCAGACCCTTTGGTTTCTAATGCATAGAGCCAAAAGCCAGAGCTAGAGTCATAATGGTCTTGTCCTACCATCTGAAAGACATGTTGATTGCTAGAATGTTTCTGTGTAACAAGGTAATCCCTCTGATAAGTGAACAACCTTCACTTAAGTACATGACTCATAGATTATTAATTTGTCACAGTTTACTAAACCTATCATTGGCCTATTGATATAAGTTATTCTTGTCATGTTTTACCTACCCAGACACTAAAGCATGTGAAGCAGTGGTTAAGTTTATTGCTCATCTGATTGACTTGGAGGGCTTGTTAAATGCCATTGCTGGGCTCCTCCTTATGTTTTCAATTCAGTAGGGCTGGGATGAGGTTCAATAATTGGTATTTCTAAGAAGTTCTCAAATGTTGCTCTGGTGTGGACCACACTTTGTGAACTCTTTAAAGCTTCTTGTCCGTCACGTGTTTGTAAGCAGCACTGTCTTCCTCCATTCCCTCATTTCTATAGCTGCAGACCCCTTCAGCTTGCCCTAGTGTCCAAAGTGGATGCTAGTTTTATGTCTCTTTTGTAGAGGAGGAAAAACCATAACCTAGAGAAATATCTTTCCCTGCATACATAGTACATTGACAGAATCTGGAAGATGCCCTTGAAAAAAAAAAAAAAAAAAGGATATTTGTACCTGCGATTCTTTCCTTAAATTTTTTAAATTTGTTTTTATTGGTATTAATTACGCCTGTAATCCCAGCACTTTGGGAGGCCAAGAAGGGCAGATCACCTGAGGTCAGGAGTTCAAGACCAGACTGACCAACATGGTGAAATACTCTCTCTATTAAAAATACAAAAATTAGCTGTGAGTGGTGGCGGGCACCTGTAATCCTAGCTACTTGGGAGAATAAGGCAGGAGAATCGCTTGAACTCAGGAGGTGGAGGTTGCAGTGAACTGAGATCGCACCACTGCACTCTAGCCTGGGTGACAAGAGCAAAACTCCGTCACAAATAAATAAAATAAAAATTGTGTAGATTTGTGGTGTAGAACTTGATGTTTGATATAGGTATACATTGTGAAATGGCTAAGTCAAACTAATAAAAATATGCATTACCTCACATACGTATTTTCTGTGGTGAGAAAAAATCTCTCAACAAATTTATAATATACTTGCATCTACAATTCTTTTTTTTTTTTTTTAAGGGATGCTAACATCCTTTTTTTATTTTTTCTTTTCTACTTAAAAATTTTTTTTTTATTATTATACTTTAAGTTCTGCGGTACATGTGCAGAACATGCAGTATTGTTACATAGGTATACACGTGCCATGGTGGTTTGCTGCACCCATCTACCTGTTACCTACATTAGGTATTTCTCTTAATGCTATCCCTCCCCTAACCCCCTATCCCCCGACAGGCCCCAGTGTGTGATGTTCCTACATTCT
>NW_016805666.1:2156609-2184227 GCF_001698545.2 Rhinopithecus bieti
TGCACAGCAAAAGAAACTACCATCAGAGTGAACAGGCAACCTGCAGAATGGGAGAAAATTTTTGCAATCTACTCATCTGACAAAGGGCTAATATCCAGAATCTACAAAGAACTCAAATGAATATACAAGAAAAAAGCATCCACAATTCTTGAAAGAACTATTAGGTTTGGAAAACCAGAATTCTGAATTCAGTTCTGCCATGCCTGGAAACACGAATGTCAACTGTTTGATCTCTCTGAAGCTCATTTTGTTTGTCCATGATATTAATACCTCCTCTGCTTATCATATATGATTTTGTGAGAAGTAAATGACACATTGTACATTAAAGTGCTTTGTAAACTATAAAGCACTATACAAAGATTATTTTTCATTCTCATCCCAGTTATCACATGCAATATCTTGTTAAACATCATCTATTTTATGATAGGCACATCCTTCTCTCTCTCAGCTGGGGTAAATATTGACTTTTCTAACTGTTTTCAGGAAGGAAATAGTGCATTCTAAACTACTCGCCTGGTGCACAGAATCCTTTTATTTCCCTCCTGTGATTTTTTTTTTATTATTATTTTCTAGTCTCTTGCTTTTTAAAGTAAACAATTAAGAAGCTTGTCATTGAGCCATTTATGCCTCTGAACACTTTTGTATATGTGAGATGTTGTCACAAACATAAACATACATTATGAATTTTTCTCATAACATCCTTTTATGCAAGACACCCTGCACATCACATGTATTAAGAATGAAGTAAGTGAGTTGCTGTTTTGCCTGAAATTTATTCTTTCTTTGTTTTTGTTTTTGGCATTTGACATGGAAAAGGGAATTGAGTTGAGCCAAGAGCAACGGATTCTCTTCCCAGTTGTGTAACCAGCAGGTTGTGTTAGATAAGTCAGTTCCTCTCTCGAAGTCTCAGGTACATTTGTACATAGACCGAGATCTAGTCTTTTCTCATGCCTTCCACTCTCAATGTCTGTGTTCTTAGCTTTAGAAGGAAGTTTCAGAAGATAACGTTCACCTTGATGAAGACGTCTGAACAGAGTATCCTCGTTTATTTGGCTCTATTCTGCTAACATATTTTTCTTTTCATGCCTCAGGTCTGATTGCTCTTTGCAATTCCGCCTGTTTCAGTGAAGCTCTGACATGTCTTTCCTTCAGGATGTGACTGGTCTTCATTGGGACTCTTAATTTCTTAGGGCTTATGTTTCTGTTAGTATGATCGGAAATAGAAGAGGCCATGTCCTGCCTTTAATCCCCTGGGATAGAGATGTTGGTGGATTGGGGGATTGAGGGGTGGAGAGGCTTTTATATTTTTAGTGAGTTTCTCCCTTTAGTGATTTTCAGAGGATCTCCCTATTAGTGCACAGTAAGAAGTATTTGTTCTTTTTGCCATGCAACAAATTGCTTAAAAACCAAGCAGCTGAAAACACATGTTTTCTCTTTGTTCTTGGTGAGACAGGAATCTGTGTATGGCTTAGCTGGACCATCAACTTCTTGGTCTCTCACAATGCTACAGTCAAGGTTTTGACTCAGAGTCTGCACTTGTATCTGAAGGTTGAACGGGAGAACGATCAGCTTCCATGCTTAGGTGGTTTTTAATTTTTTTATATGGTTCGGTTTCTTCCGGGCAGTTGCATAAAGTGCTTTAATTTTTATCTGGTTGTTGGCTGGAGTCTATCCTCAGTTACTTGTCATGGGAGCCTCTCCACGTGGGATCTCACTACATCAAATCATGGAAACTGATCAAGCAATAGGTAAAGTTTGATTACAAGATGGAAGCCATAATCATTTGAAACCTAAATGTGGAGGGGACATCCCATCACACTTACTATAGTCTGTTTGTTTGAAGTAAGTGACCGGGATTAGCCCACACTAAGAAAGAGGGCATTGTACAAGGATGTGAAGCCCAGGAAGTAAGAATATTGGGGGGGAATCTTATAAACCTGCCTATCACAAAAGAGAGGGAGGTTAGACTTACTGTCCACAGGGATTTAGTGCAAATATAAGTTTATTTGTAGAATCTGTCCAGTGAGAAAGCGGAGGAGCCATGTGGGGTATCATGAGAAGAATAGAATCTGGAAGGAGTAAAAGGTAATGAAAGGTGCTAACAGATGTAGGAAGAACTCCAGAATTGAAGAAGTTTATATCAAATGTGGTTTTAGAGGTCTTTTGATCTAACCACCTCAATTTCTCAAGGAGTCCAAGGCATACAGAGGGCCTTACTCAGGCCAACAGTTGTGGCTGAACAATGAGTTGGAACAAAGTCCACAAACTCCTGACTTAGCTTAGATTTTCAGCTTGATGTAATGAATATAGCTCTGGATTTGGAGTGAAAAGACAGACATGTTCAACTTTTTATTTGCCTCTGAGTGGCTGTGTGACCACAGTCAAGGGAGGAGTAAAGGAAGCTTGGTATATGGTTACCTAGTTTATAACATGAAGCTATCATTATCATGTATATTCATTTATGTGTGATGAACATTTTAGCTTTTCTTTATGAAAGGTCTTCGTAAACTATAAAAGCCTTTAGGAAAAAAGTATGCTTTGTTTAAGTTATTAATGTGTAGGTTGAGGCAAAACAAGCACCCCCTTTTGATGTAAGGGATGAGTACTAGTTCATATAAATACAATTTTATCTCCATCTGTTTCTGTTTGATAAACTATCCCAAAGCTTAGTAATGTCTACTTTACTCACATATCTGCAATTTTCGTAGTACTCCATGAAATTAGCTTATCTCTGCTCTGTGAAATGAGCCCAGGTGACTCGATTTGAGTGCAGAGGATTCACTATCAAGATGCTTTACTCATGGCTGGCAGGTTGGTGTTAGAAGTGCGACTAGAGTTGTGTGTCAGGACCTTGGTTTCTCTTAATGTGAGTTCCTCTACAGGCTAATAGGGCTTTCTTACAGCATGGTGGATGAGTTCCAAGGCCAAGTATCACAAGAGAGAAGGTAGAAATGCCAGCATTGTTTTGACTTAGTTTTAGAAGTTACATGGAGTGTCCTTTCCACTATACACTGTTGGTTGAGGTTCACCTGGGTTCAAGGACAGGAGGTTAGACTCCACCTTTTTTGTTGGGGTTGTAGTAAGGCTCCAGACAAGTCTGTGGGAAAGAGACACTCTCGTGACCATCTGTGGACAGTATAGCCTGCCATTATATTGTATTTTATTGCATTGTATCACATTTTACTACATCATATTTTAATGTTTTATGTTGTATTTTTTTCCATTTGTTGAGGACTTAATATCTGCCAGACATGTATATTCTGTATTAAAGTTGACTTAATTCTCACAACAACCCTGTGATGACATGGTCCTTCTCATTTTCACAAACAAGAAAATCAAGCTACAAAGATGGTAAGTAACTTGCCTAAGGTCAAACCAGCTCGTAAGTGGCAGAGTTCAGGTTCAAAACCAGGCAGTCTAGTTCTGGATGTCATACTTTTCACCGCTCTGCCAGATTGTTTCTATGTTGTTATCTAGTTTTATATCTTAAATAATACTTATGCCATGCTGTTACTAATCACCATTTCCATCCCTGTCTCTGTATCTCAGTTAGAGAAAGTGGGTAGGTAAGGACTGGATACCAGACTGCATAGGGAGGAAACACATGCAGGAGTGTTATTACCTTTGAGAGAGGTGGATCTGAGCTCATCCCTAGGTGCTCCTGGGCCAGTTCAAGGAGATCTCAAGAAAAGAAGCAACTTGACATTTCACTGGTTTCATACAGAGTTTATATTGGCCTTAATGATTTTGCCTTTAATTTAATAAGACATATGGGAGTCTAAGGAATCTAGGGAAGGCAGCTGAGTAAGTAACGTTATTTAAAAAAAAAAAAATTGGAAATAGGGGCCAATATTTGAAGACTAATGAAATTCAGGGGCATCTATTCTCATTCCACAAAAGTTTAGCTATCTGGTATTCCATCTGGTGATCTATTCAATCAATTAACTCTTCCATATTGGGATGTTTGTCAGAGTCCATCTTACAAATTGAGGAAATCCACAGTCACTTTTGTGCTAGTTTGTATCAGTTATTAAAATTTACTTATTTATTGATAAACTTCATCGAACCAACAATTGTTAAGCCCCTACTGAATGCAAGACACTGCAGATTACAATCAAGGGGAACACAATTTATACCCTTTCTCACACCACAAGGACTTCTGTAGGAAAAAAGATGTGTAAAGCCATAATGATAGGAATATGTGATCAATATGATAATGAATATATGAACAAGACTATATGGATACCTAGTGGAAGGTGTTCCAATATTCTCCTGGAGAGGTCAGAGGAGGCTTTTCAGAGATAGCATTTAAGGATATATATTACAGGAACTGGAAATGTTCAGCCCAGTTGGAGCTTAGAAAATGTAGGGCAAGTGATAAGCCTGGAAAGGAAGGCACGTAGATATGTTTCTGCAAATGCATTCCCTCCTTCTGTCTTCCTGTCTGCCTTCTATACACAGTGATGACTCAGTACCAGGGATCTCAGGAAACAAACAACACACATGCACAATATAAATTCCTCCACAATCCCTCTATTTATCCTCAGCACAAAACCTCCGTTAACTAATAGCTCATCTGAAAACTGTTAGCATTAGAAAGTCCCATAACCCCTCAGGATAAAATCACACTGACCATAAGTTACTTAGGCTCTCCAAGGTCAGCCTTCTTTTATCTAGCATCCCTCTTTCTATAAAGCTGCCGGGCCTGTCTCTAACAGGATCATATGGTAACATCATGTTTTGCAAGGGCTTTACTGCTACAGAGCACATATGGGGATAATAAATGATTTGCAAGGGCTTTACTGCTACAGAGCACATTTTCAATACGCTGTCTCTCTTTTTACTTGGCATTTGTGAATTAATTGTTAGCCCACCTGATATATAGTGAAATTGTGGCCCAGAAATGTGAAATGACTGTTCTTAATTTTTACAAAAATAAAACAAAATAATCCTTAAAGTTGTGTCTTCTTTTGCAAAAATCTTAGTACATTTTTAATACATCAGTTGTGTTCCATAGCTGGGAGCTCTGTTCGAGTGAACCTTAATAGGAAGGGTGATGTATAAAATGGCTGAGTTTGAGCTGTCCTGGCTGCAGTAAGGAGTCTGGGCTCTGGAGCGTGACCGAGCATCTTCTTGCTCACTCCAGAAGCGGCCCTGAGGCTTCTTCATGTCTAGTGTTGTGAAAACCACTCAGTTGCAGTGTGCTTATTACCTATGTCTAACCTTAGAGCACTCAGAAAAGACCTAATGCTTATTTTACTGTCTGAAGTGGGAAGAGAGCCATTGTTAATGTGGGATCTCCCCTAGCACTCTCCTTCTGATCCTAGCCTAAGTTCCTGTGGATCAAAGCCCAGCCCATGACAAAGTAAAAGAGAGAATAACAGAACGAGAAGATGATGAAGGCGATATGGTGTGGTAGATGGAGCATGTGAATTCTTATCCTAGTTCTGCTTCTAACTCACTTTTTGATTTTTAGCAGGCAAGCTACTTCACTTCTCTTGTGCCACGGTTTCCATTCATAAACTGGGGAACTGGACTTCATATCTGCTCAGGGTCTGATTAAAAACATTCCATGGTGATTCCTTTTCTTGGTAAGACACATAGTAGTCCACCTCAGCTCCCAAAAGGAGGATCGACCTTAGTGTTTTACACTCTCTAATATGACCTCTTGTGGTCGATGTTTTAGAGATATCTGTCATATTGCATGGATTCAAGGAGTTTGACCTGTTGAGCTGGGCGAGTTATCACCATGCAGCACTTCAAGTGCTCACTCTCTTTTTATCCGTGCATTGGTTCATTGGATTCAAACATTTCATTAGACTTCCTGCCTTATTTTGGGGGGATATTTTGAATATGGGGATAATAAATTTAGACATCTTTGGAATGAAGAAGAGGAAAGAGAAGGCAGCAAAGGAGTGCCATGACTATAAAATTTATCAACCACTGTGTCTCTTACAGAAGAATCAGGATGGACTGGATTTGAATATAAAAAGTAGGAAGAGAGGCAAGGCAGAAACTGGGAGAGGCCACAGATGGTAGTGATTGCAGATCCTTTATAAAATGCTGCATGTTTCAACTTTCCTCTGTCCCACACTACAAAGTGAGAAGGATCCTTGGACGTCTTTGGATCCAGTCCTCAAGGAAACAAAATTACATCTAGGTAGTAGGAATAGGTTCTAGTGTTCTATACCGCTGTAGGATGACTATAGTTAGCAATAATGTGTGACGTAGTTTCAAATAACTAGAAGGCAGATAGTGAATGTTTTCAACGCAAAGGAAATGATCAATGTTTGAGATGATGAATATGCTAATTACCCTGATTTGATCAATATACATTATATGTATGGAAGTTCACTATGTACCACATGAATAGGTGTAATTATTATTTTTAATTTTTAAAAAAGCAGTTTCTCATGTAAGCTGAATGTTGCTGGATAGTTTAACAGAAGTCTGTATTGTTTTGTTGTGTTTTACTCATTTTATCTTTTTTCTTGACCTGGAAAATATTAAGTTAGGATGGCTGTGCTGGAATACATCATCTCCACCTGTATATTAAAGCTCTGTGTTATTTAAAAATTTGTCTAAGAAACATATAAATTGATGGAGCCTCACTGTGGTGTGTCTACTTCTCTATTTCATTATTATTATTATTATTTTTTGGTCTGGTGCTATTGAGCCACTGTCTATAGGAATAAAAGGATGTTAGCATGACTGATAGTTCAGAGACCTGTAAGTAGTGATTTTAAAGACAAATTTTATAGGGTCTTTGTTAGTTCCAAATCTGACTACTTGTTAAATCTGCTTTATAGTCGTGCTCTGGCTTCACCATGAAGGCATTGTGCTTTATCTCCTTGTCTCCAGAGTACAAAATCTTGGTTAGAGAGAAGAGTGATAAACCCAAAAAATGCAAACTCAGTTTACCTGAGAGTGAGTAGCACAGAGGCCTCCACTACCACTCATTTCCCTCTTCACATGGCAATGGAACTTTTTATTACAAATAAATTTTATTTACTCACGTATATTCTTATGCTAAACTGATACATTTTTTCACAATGGATAAAACAACAATAAATGTTTGCAGCCTCACACATCTATTCTCAAACCCTGTTCTGCAATTTCTGGCAATAAAAGCTTTGCTTGGTGTGCATTAAAATCTTAGTATTAAAGTCAATGTCTGCTTTCATAGAAAGTAGAGTTTGTGACCTCTGTTACTGTATTTTCGCCAGCAATTTGCACACTAGTCATGAGGCTTTCTCTTTGTATAGGTCTTAGATAATGCAGTATCATGACACGGTACTTTTATGGTAAGACAGAGAGGATGCTGTTTTTGTATTAATGTGACCAAAATACTTCAAAGTCAATGTTACAGAATCCCCATATTGGACATCTCCCATAATTTTTTAATTGAACAAAACCCCTCTTTGAGAAATAACAATTTGTATATGA
Source organism: Rhinopithecus bieti (assembly GCF_001698545.2). NCBI lineage: Eukaryota > Metazoa > Chordata > Mammalia > Primates > Cercopithecidae > Rhinopithecus > Rhinopithecus bieti. Next base: position 2,164,056 of record NW_016805666.1, read on the forward strand.
TTTCAAAGGCATAATTCAAACTACAGCAGAATAAGAAAAATAATGCAGGATCTAACAAGGCAACACTTCATGAAAAATCGAGAGCCAGGTACAGTGGCTCATGCCTGTAATCCCAGCACTTTGGGAGGCCGAGGCTGGTGGATCACGAGGTCAGGAGATCGAGACCATCCTGGCTAACATGGTGAAACCCCGTCTCTACTAAAAAATACAAAGAATTAGCCAGGCGTGGTGGTGTGTGCCTGTAGTCACAGCTACTGGGTAGGCTGAGGCAGGAAAATCGCTTGAACCTGAGAGGTGGCGGTTGCAGTGAGCCGAGATCATGCCACTGTACTCCAGCCTGGGTGACAGAGCAAGATTCGGTCTCAAAAAAAAAGAAAAGAAAATCAAACAAGTTTTGGGTATTAACCATAGTGATCATGCCCTAAGTATGTATTTATTTTAGGTAAATCTGTAAAGTAGGAATTAGCTGGTTAGCTGCACTTACTGGCTTTAGGTTGCTGTTTAGTTGACTGGAAAGGCTGTTGGGCTAGAGGTGATAGGACGCATAGATTATCGTGTAAAAAGGTTGCAGCCCTAATTTCTAGAATATATCCAATGGTATCTCTGCTGCCTAGCTCATAGGGTTATGTTTTAAATGAGATGATATAAATGTGTTATACTACATTTTTAAACATTCGTTGATGTCGGTATATCTTTTGGCAAAGAGTCTCCTTATGAACCTCAGGGAGCTTGTATCTACAGAAGAAGTTTGGCTCATAAGATATTTCCCATACAAATTATATAAATTTTTATGTAAAAAAGTAGTGCCCAAACTATTAACTCATGGAGAGAGATCAAATGCTGCTCTTTTAAAAATTAAGCTCTATTAGTCCATTTTCACACCGCTGATAAGGACATACCAGAGACTGGGAAGCAAAGAACATTTAATTGGACTTCCAGTTCCACATGGCTGGGGAGGCCTCAAAGTCATGGCAGGAGGTGAAAGGCACTTCTTACATGGCAGTGGTAAGAGAAAATGAGGACGATGACAAAGCAGAAACCCCTGATAAACCCATCCGATCTCGTGAGACGTATTCACTACCATGAGAACAGTATGGGGGAAACTGCCCCCGTTGATTCAAATTCTCTCCCACTGGGTCTCTCCCTCAATGTGTGGAAATTATGGGGGTAAAATTCAAGATGACGTTTGGATGGAGACAGAGCCAAGCCATATTACAAGCTTAGTGAGAAACCGAGTTGCTTATACACTATGTATTATTTTCAAATTCCTTTTAATATTTTGGTTCTTATCCAACTAAGAGATATAGGGAACAAATGCTGTAATGATCACCCATCTGTATAATATGGACCTTCTCATAGGGAACTTACATTTTAGTAGGGAAAATATAACATATACCCTAATAGAGATTACAGAGTAGGAGGTTTGTTCCGTAAAAGGAGAATGGAGATGTACGGCTTGGTGTGTGTTGTGGGTTGAGGAAGATTGTGGGTTGGGGAAGATGCTGGCAGCTACTGAAGAGTCACTTTCTGCCATAGAGATCAATTTTCTATTGGTCAGCTGTGGACATTCACTAATGTAGGTTGGAGTGATGCTTCAGGAGCGGACATGGCTAGCATCAACTATTTCAGGAAACCGTAAGCAGCTTAGCTTTATCTTCGGAATAGGGTATGGAAAGGGAGAGACAAATGGTAAAAATCCAAGTTAGAATGATGTGATGCCATCTTGGAGGTCCTTGTAAGTCAAGCAAAGGAGTTTGTGCAAAAAGTTTGAACATTAACAACAACAACAACAAACAAACAAACAGAAAACAAAAAAAAAAATACATTACATTGTGTCTGTGGGACCTTCCTATCCTTAGAGTTTAATTTTCCCCTCTGTCAAATGAGAGATTTTACTTGATAATCTCCAAAATTGTGACCAGCTCTAATGTTTTGTAATTCTCTGAATTATTACATCTTAACTTCTCCCTGAGAATTATTTACTGATCACATATTTATAGTAGAACTGAAGTGATTTCTGCGGTAGCTCTATAGCACCATATGCTGGAGACTGGCAACCCAGGGTTGGATAAATTGAAGGAGTAAAAAGTCTAGTGTGTACTGGGGTTGGGAGGGTAGTCATGTATTGCTGATTTAACTGTCATCTGGAAAACTTGATGGGAACTAAGTAGAGGATGCTATAAGGACCACTACCTGCTCCTAAGATATCATGAGCAAAGGCTGGAGAGTAGGAGTGGGCCTAGTCTACAGATTAGTGTTCTATTATTGCTGTAACAAGATACCATGAAATTGGTGTCTTAAAACATCACAAATTTGTTATCATACAGGGCTGTAGGTCAGAATTCTAGTCCAGGACTCACTGGGTTAAGATGAAGGTGTCAGCAGAGCTTCATTCTTTTCCGGAGGCTCTAGGGATGAGTCATAGTCATTATCTTTCCCAGCTTCTAGAGGCTGCCCATATTTCTCGGCTCTTGTACTCCGTCTTTCTGGTGACATTGCATTTCTCTGACCACTTTCATAATCACGTCTCTCTGACCACAGCTGGGAACGATTCTTTGCTTTTAAGAACGCATGTGATTAGATTCGGCTCACCTGGATAATTCAGGATACTCTCCCTATCTCAAAATCTTTAACCTTAATCACATCTGCAAAGTCTTTGGAATCCACATGTTCACAAGTTCTAGGAATTAGAGTGTGTACATTCTTGGTGGTGGGGGGGCTGTTATTCTACTTATCACAGTGTGTTTTTAGGAAAGTAGATAATTTCACAACGTTATTACATGAAGGCTGAGATTGTAAGTGAGAAGAGATGAAGCAGCCAGTTATGAAATGTGTTTTGTGCTTATGTAAAGAGTTCTGAAGTTATTCTGATGGCCATAGAGAGCTATTCAATTCTTCCTAGTAGCGGACTATTTAATCTATAATGATGTCAAACAATTGAAGTGGGTAGCTTGTAGTACCCAACCATCCTTCGCATTTTAAACATGGGAAAATGAAGACTATTTTTTGACTCAGTATACTTGGGACACAAATTAGTGCCATGTACATATCATTATTTATCATTTATTTTTATCACGTGCTTTTCTACCCTTTCCTCCTGCTTGTTTTTCCTGTAGCCTGAGGGAATGCCATTCATGGTTTATAACATTTTGGGTAAAAAGTTCAGGTAGATCTACACTGAGCAAAAGTAACTCAGATTTGAAGACTGAAACTTGGTCTCAGGGAGGGGATTACTTAGGACAGCACAAGACCTTGGAATGGCCGCACACTGAGCTCGTGCATGTTGGAGCTGACATTACCCATGTGAGGAGGTGGATGGCCTCTTTATGTATTCAACCTAGGAGCAACACTAGCTTTTCTCTGAGATCCCCACAAAACAGATCTAGGAAATCTAATAAAAGAATTGTCCCCGCTACACTGTGTTTTTAACATAGGAACGGGCAGTTAACCTGTGTGTTTGTTCAGGAATGATTCGTAATGCAGAAGATGAACTGGTGAATAGAAGAAGCCTAGTAAACTGGAAGATTCTCTTGATGAAACAAGGAGATTGAGATTTATTATTCAGTCAGTTCCAATTACACTGTTGTGTTGCAGAGGAAAGCAGCTAAACAGGATGCTGGCTGGTAACACCAGCAAAGTGGAATCAACCTCAAAGGAGATGGTGTCAAAGTGGTGTTCAATGCCTGAGCTTCTACCGAGTGAGTCACTTGTGTGAGAATGTCTTGACACAGATAGAATTGAGGAGCCCACACTCTATCTGATCACAGAAATGTTAATGCAGAATAGCAAACTGGCTTTGATCTTCATGGGATTGCAGGCTGGGGGATAAAACAGGGTGCATTTTTAAAGGTTATCTCTATTACTTATGAGAAAACGGCGTTATCGCATCCCGTGTACCTGTGAGACTGTATATCAAGAATCACAAACAAATACATTTGAAGGAAAACTGCAAGTTGTTTTTCATGTGTGAATTTGATGCTTTTTTTTTTTTTTTAAGTTTTCTGGAAGAATTTAGAATCCTGAAAACTTGTTTCTTCTGTGTTGTAGTTGATAATATCTACCACCCACTATGGTGCATGGAGAGGAAAAACCTTCTATCCCCTACTTTATGTGTCATTGATGTGACATAATTTTTCAGAATAACCACACAATTTCAAAAGTGACTTCTTTTCTATCTTGCAAATAGAGCTGACAACAGTGAAATATGTCCTGTAAACAAACCCAAAAGAATATTTTGAAGAAGTTGTAGTTCAATTTATACCAAATTATGGAACACTAGAGATTTACAGTGATGCATTCTTTTATTTAGATGGAATAGGAGAACCCATAGAGTTGAAGTTGTTTGTCTGAAGGTTTGCAGCAGATCAGTGGCTCTGCCAAGCCTGCAACTATCATCACCTGACTCCAAGTTACTCTCTTTCTAGTCCAGCACAGCTGCCTCCCAAGTTTAATAGTCTGTGACTCACAATCCAGATCTATGGTGACATATAATATTTTAGTTTGATTCCAAATCAACAAGCCAGTTTTAGAAGTGCTTACACTGCTGCGTTACTTTTTATACTATTGGATTCTTCAAGTTGAGTCTTATTTCTAGAACTCCAATAAGAATAACCAGAGGAGTTATTTATTTTGTTATTATGACATTTATTGAACATTTATTGGATGGCAAGCTGTCTTAAAAAGGGTGAGGATACAGCTATGAATAAAACAATGTGTATTTTCTCAAAGTGTTTGTATTACTGTGGGAGAGGCATAATAAACATATTAGGTTCTACAGAGAAAAATAAAGCAAGATAAAAGTGAAGGAGTGCTTTGGGATGAGTGGAGTGATAGTTGCTATTCCGCACAAAGTGGTTAAGAAAAGCTTTAAGTGGAAGAGATATTTGAGGAGAGATCTCAAGGAGGTGAGGAAGTCAGCTCTGCAGATATTTGGGGTAAGCATGTTATAGATAGAGGGAAGCACAAGCGTGAAAATTCTGAGAAGATCATGAGAGAAGATCATGGTTGGCAACTGGCATTTTTAAGAATGAAGTAGCCAAAGGTGCCTGAAACCAAGTGATCCCAAGGAAGTGAGGAAAAATAAGGCTAGGCAGGTAACAGGGGCCCTCATGATCACCTAGGACCTCATAGAACCTCTTATTCTTACTTTAGTGAGATGGAGGGCATTTGGAGTCACATTATCAGGCTTATGTTAAGGATCACTCTGGCACCTTTCTGTAGGCTATATGGTAATCCAAACCAGAAATGACAACAGAAACTAGAAATTACGATCAAACTCAAAATGATAGTTGGTTGGACTTGGTAGGTATCGTTGGTGTTGGGGAAGGGGATCAGAAGTAGTGGGATTCTGGATGTATTTCAATTGTAGCCTCAACAACTTTTGTGAGCAGATCAGATGTGGAATATAAGAGTGATAGAAGAGTCAAGAATGGCTCCTAGGTTTTTCCCCTAAGCAAGGAGAAGAGTGGACTTGCTATTCAGTGAGATTTCTGGAGACAGGAAGATAAGTAGTTTTGCTTCTGTTATTGTTGTTTAGAAGAGAAAGGAGAAAGGACGGTCAGCAATTTGGCTTTGAATATGTTATATTTGAGCCACCTTTTAGAGGTTCAAGTATTGGTTGAGTAGACAGTTGTATATTTGAGTCTGGGGTACAAGGGCAAGCTCTTGACTTGATATAGATGTAGGTGTCAGCAGATAGACATTTAAAGCTTTGAGAAGCCATGAATATTTTGATGTCATGGAAAAAATAGAGGAACTATGAAAGAATACCTGAAACAAGAAGCATTGAGGTGGGAGGAGATGCAAAGGACAGTGATGTCCAGGAATGAAGTGAAAAATGTGCTTCAAGAGTTGAGTGTGTGATCAAGGTATCCACACCGTCGGATCAAATGCCATGAGGATTAAACATTGAACCACTGGATCTAGATCTTTGTTGAGGATTGCCTTGATAAGAACAGTTGTCATCACTCTTCTGAGCTATTTGCTCACACTGGCTTTACTTTTTGTCAAAGTCGAGGCCACTCTAAATAATGGTTAAATACAAGGGCTCTGGAGTTGCCCTGTCTGAGATCAAACCCTAGTTTCATTTTTACTAGTTGTTTGAGCTTAGAAAGTTTAATTAACCCTTCTCTGTGCTTCAGTTCTTTCTCTTTTTTTACCTTTGAAAGGAAAGAAATGATATGTTTTGTCTCATAGATTTATTGGGAAGATTGCAAGAATTAAACATACACCATAGTATCTGTCATATAATAAATGGCCAATAATTGTTAGCTCTAGTGATTAAGAATAAAATGATCACTAACATGTACAAAATTACACCTGAGTTATATTTCCTTCCTACCCTGAAAATCATACAAACTCTTTCTAGAGTTGTGCTTGAGTTGGTTGCACTATTTTCTGCTGTTTTGGTTTTTTGGTTTGATTTTTTTTTCCCATCAATTTTTTTTATCATTACATGAATTAACCTCATTGTGATCTCATTACTTCCACATAGTTCTCCAGATTGTGAATTCTCTGCGAAACCATGGCTTGTTCATATCTCAGAACCTTATGCAAGGGTTTGCACTTTTGGCACTTCAGGCTTGAAATTAAAATGGTTTCTGAATGCCCTGGTGATTGATTGACATTTTGCCTTCAAGGTCATTCCAATACTCAATGTAGAAGTGATAGGATAAGCTCTTAATTACTGGAATTACCAATAAATAAATAAATGACTTAAATTTCCTAAAATAATGTCTTATTAATCTGTGTTCCCTCTCTCTGTAAATTATTTCACAGGCATGACCCTCTGTAATGTTCTCACCTTTTAAAGTGATCATGAGGAATATCATGCAAGAGAGTTGACCTTTGCGGTTGATGTTCTTGCCCTATGGTAGATACCTTTGTGAAGTCTTCCCTCCCTTTCTATTTCTGGGACCTAGAACTTAAAATGGTCTCTTATGTTGAATTCTTATCATTCATATTTCTATAAACTCAAATAATGGTGCCTTTAACATCTTCAGACGTGCCTTCATGCACTACAAAAAAAAATGATAGTTTGATATTTGTTTCCTTTATCGTCTTTGAAATGCATGAATAAAGGTAACTATTTACAAACCTGAAATAAAGCAAAACTGTGTTTATTCGATTCTTGAAAAGCGGTTTTGCAAATCTAAATCAAGCACTGGGCTAGAGGACTACATTAAGCAACAACATCAGCCATGAGTGGTGTATTTTAGGAACTGTGTCCATGGACAGAATGAGATATCATGAGCAAATATCTGTTGCAATTCCTGTGCCAATTCATAAATGGCAACAGCTGATTCTTGCCTTGCTCACATAGTTGTAGTCTGGATGGTAAAAGGTAATATTTTCAACTCCTTGCTTTACTTTGTCAGGAGTAATAAGTTTCTAATAAGGAAGCTATATTTATACTTCTCACCTGGCCTCTCTCTCTGTGTATAGTCAATATCACAAACACTGTACATTGGCTAACACATTTATCTGAGTAAGGGTGAGAGACAGAAGAACATGAGGGAACCTGGAGGTTATACAGTAAATTCTATTGTAGCTAATGCCATAATTTATTCAAGATATTATCTAGTCCCCAGAATGTGCATATGAATGTTCTGGTGCTCTCTTTTCCGTACTTGTAATAAACAAGACATCAGAGGACGCAAGAGTTGAGAGGGCCCAGTTTCAGTACCTCTTGTTATAAATCATCAAGCAGGTTGAGAGAAGATCACTGATGTTATCAGTATTTTTGAGCAGAAAGCATGGATGTTATCAGTATTTTGAACCTGAAAAAGAATGGATGTTATCGGTATTTTTGAGCAGAAAGCATGCATGTTTGTACACCTTCTTCTTTACTCCACATAGACACTCTGACAAAATATTATCTCTGCCTGAACCAGTAAGTTCCTTATCTGTCTCTGAGTTATTTTGTCCTTCTACAGAAACAGGAGTGTTTCTCTTAAACTAACTCCTTCATTCTGGATAAACGGATATAACAAAAACAACAGATGAAAACCCATGTCTTCATACCATACCTTCCCACCTCACTGTGCTCTACTCTGTTGAGCTCATATCCTCTCTTCTTTTACACCTCTTCAATGAACTCTATAATTTTCCAGCTCTTGGTCTTTTCTCTATTAGTNGCAGAAAGCATGGATGTTATCAGTATTTTGACCTGAAAAGAATGGATGTTATCGGTATTTTGAGCAGAAAGCATGCATGTTTGTACACCTTCTTCTTTACTCCACATAGACACTCTGACAAAATATTATCTCTGCCTGAACCAGTAAGTTCCTTATCTGTCTCTGAGTTATTTTGTCCTTCTACAGAAACAGGAGTGTTTCTCTTAAACTAACTCCTTCATTCTGGATAAACGGATATAACAAAACAACAGATGAAAACCCATGTCTTCATACCATACCTTCCCACCTCACTGTGCTCTACTCTGTTGAGCTCATATCCTCTCTTCTTTTACACCTCTTCAATGAACTCTATAATTTTCCAGCTCTTGGTCTTTTCTCTATTAGTATCATCTACCTGCAATGCCATTCATCACTTCCTGCCTGCTACTCTCACCTTTCATTTTTTACCTGAGGAGCTGCCTACTACCCCATATGAGTTGCTGTACACGTTTCTTTTGACACTTGTCACGTTTATACCCTGTTATGGTTATGATCAGCTGTGTAGATTCAAATTCCTTGACTAGGCTGGAAAATTGTGAATTGTAGGAAATGTGTTTGAGTGTGCTTCCATTTCTGGGATTCCCACTGTGTCTAACCCTGTGGTATTGGCATGGGTTAGGCAATCAACAGATGTTCACTGAACAAATGAAAACAAATGCGTAAAAAACTCAAACCTTTAATATTCATTTAAAATAAATAGTAAATAGCATTACCAGGACTGACAGACCATAGTTAATTTGCCATTTCTACCTCCCACTTGCTGTCCTCAATAAAAGTGGAATAAAACCACAGATTTGCCAATGGTCAAAAGATGAATCTAAAGGTCAATGATGTTACAACTGATTATTAACTCATTTCATTTCTGCCTACCAAGAAACGTGTATCACTCAGCTTTTGTTCAAGCAGCACTTCTTTTGCTCTATTTTGAATTCATGGTGGAAAGGATGAGTTTTTGATAAAGATCTTGACTTTTTTTGTATCAAATAGAGGATAGGAAGGTATTATAGAGATTAGGTAATGAAATACCTGGGTTCTAATGCCTGCACTGCCTCTACCCCTGTCCAGCTCTATGACCTTGAACATGTCCTTGCCTCTGTCTAGGCCTTAGTCTCCCCAGATGTAACATGAGGAAGCTGATGTAGTGATTTGTCAGTGGCTCTTGCAGCCAAGCATACTAGACTGGAATTCTAGGTGGGATTCAGAGTAATTCCTTGTGATGACATATGACTCAACCTTCAGCTGTTAACTGGCTCACCATCGTGGCAACAAGCACCAGATTATTCACACATTTTTGAGTATTTGAATTGCATAAGGCTGTTCAATGATGGTGAAAATTGGGTCCTAAATATGCTATCAGATATATATGTAATGTAACCTGTTCAGGATCTCATGTGAGTATAAAATGATGTGTGAAATATACACCAAGCAAGAAACACTTTGAACATTATGATAAAAGAGTAATACAATTTGATTTTTATGAGTTAAAGATGATGGTACTATGAGACCTCTAGTTATATGAAACCTGGACCTATAGTACATCTTAGTCTTTCTAGAAAGGAAAACAATTAAGAATGTTGTTTCTTACTGTTGTATTTCTGTGATCGTGGAGTCAGTAGTTTCACTCAAGGCAGGAAGACAAGACCTGATATTAGCCCCTCTGTCCAAGTCATTCAGCACCTCACCCCCTCTAGTTATATTTATGCATATTTTATTATTCTTTTACTATGCCAGTACCACAATGGGAAATATGTTTACTTTTAAAAAGGTACCCAGAATCCTCCAATTTCTCATCCAAGAATTTAAAAACACTTACCTCACATAAACTCACTTAAGAAAATGTGAATGTAACACTGTTCCCCCAAACCGCTTTCTTCTTTGAATGCCAGCTTTTCACATAGCAGTTTTCCTGACCTCCTACTTCCAGGACCTCAGACCCCTCTGTCTGTGGGCTGGCACTTGGAATGTGGCTGTCCACTTGGCAAAGTGGAAAGAGCTTCTATTCTTCCTGTGGCATCTGGGGCCTCAATTCTAGTTCTACCACTGAGCAACTCTGTGAATGCTGGGAGGACATTTCACTTCTCCATATCCTAATCTCTTCACTGGTAAGAGAGGAATAATTATATTTACTTTTTTAACATGGCTAGAATAATTAGAGATTGCATAGAGAGCATTTAACACGGAGACTGACATGTAGTAGTAGGTGTAGGTTCACTTCCCCTTCTGTAGATGGTCCAGGGTCTCTGACGCATCTCCGCTTCTTCACTGGTTTATCTCTGTGCTATGCTACCACCAAGCAGTCATCTATGCACAGATAAAGAGGGGAAAATAGTCTGCAGTCATCACTCGGGATTCCATCCAATTCAGTGAGGTCTCCAGCCACTACTCAACAATCATTCAGCAGCACTGCAATGTCAGTGTCCTTATCTGTGTCTCATGCTACTGTTGTTCAGTATCTACTGCATAATGTAGTTTAGGAGAAAGAGACATGAAGTGGGTTCCAGTAGTCCTGAATTCCAGTCCCGACTCTCAGATAAACCTACTCTTTGACCTATGCCAAGTCATATCCTTCTACATATTTAAATGGCAATCTTATACCTTAGTTCTCTCCAGAGATACATAGATTGTTCAGGCCTATGCACTTATGCTTTGATTTACTGGATATTCAGGTAATGAAGGCCATCTTTTTCTGTGTTTTCTTCTTCTTGTGGAATTCAAAGTCTGTGGGTTCCTGCCATTGCCCCTGAAGTGGTAACATTTCTGAGCCTGGCTGATCTAGAATCTCTTCAAAGGCTGTTCTTCCTTCCTGATAATGATAATTCAATGCATTTACCTAATATCTGGGAGTTTACAAAGTATTTTCATTTATTCGTTAGTATTGAAGTCTCAGTAGTAACTCCTGAAGATGGGGATTCTTACCCACATTTTAGAGATGAGGAAATAGGATGAGAGATGAAAGGATGTTCTTAGGAGTCGCACAGTACATGTCACATAGCCTGGATTTCAAGCAGCATCCTTCTCCCAGTCCCGGGTCTTGGCCTGAATGTAAATGTGATTTCCAATCCAAGTTTGAATGTCTGTGCACTCATTAGACCCTAGGCAAATCTTGTGTTTCTTGTATGAGAATGAAATTGAACTTTCAAACATTTTCTTAAAGCTGTAGGATCTACATTCTCTTCATTTTCTAATATACTTGTAACTTTAAATTTCTTATTAAGCCTGAAGGATATTTCACTTCATTGTAGAAATTCACCATTGCCACTGGCTTCTGCAAAGCTTGGCAGTGAAGTTTTTTTTTTTTAAATGTGGCCGTTGAGAGTGGTCTCCTTGATACTTAAGTGTGTATTGTCTCAACCGTTGTCTCAATAGGTAGTTGCTGTAGATGCAAATGCCATAGTTTTAATGGCAGCCTTGATTTTTCTCCTCTTTCCTTTAATGGAATTACATTCTATACTTATTAATCCACTGAGCTTGTCAGTACATATCCCTGTCATTTCTCAAAAATGTAAGGAAACAGCATGGTATAGCGCAAGCACTGGACTGAAAGTCAGAGGAGCAGATTTCAGACCCCCCTCTTCTACCAATTGTTTGGAATGTGGCAAATCACTTCACTTCTGTGAACATCTGGTTCATGTTTTATAAAGCATTGAACTGTATCATTTCTAAGGTTATTTTCCACCCTATTTGGTGAATTCTTCAGCATGTTCTACTTCCTACTTTATTAGATTAAATTACTCTGCTTCATTTTTTTTTTTATTTTGCAAGGAAATACTCATTACATATAAGGATAGGAGATTTCACTTATTTCCACAGATATTTATTGAGCACTATGTGAAACATAATTAAAGTGTAATGGACATTTGGAGGAGGGAGACATTCCAGAAGAGGAAACTGTGATGAGATAAAGCAGTTTGAAAGTGCACTTTCTAATGAGAACCTGGGGATTCACGGAGAATTTGCAGTGCACGGACGTGTGAGCAGTTAGCGTTAAGGTTAAGAAGAGGGCAGTGTGGAGGCCTCTACAATGTGTACTATTTATAATCAAGCTCACGTGCACACACACACGCGCACACTCATCTCTTTTCAGGGTCTTCTGATGACCTGTACTGCCTGTTGCTCTTTTTTACCTCAGCCAGCAGAGAGATAAATTGCCAAGATTAAGTAGATCTATACATTTGAAAAGGAACTCCATAGAAAAGAAGATGAAAATCAAGTGTACCAGCATCTTTGATTCATACGAGGACCATTTTCAGTGGTAACAGTTTATCATTGGTTGTGACTTCCTACAGGACGTGACTTTTGATATACTCCTTCTTGAACTTCCACCAAGCAGAGTTTCACCATAGTTGAGGCTAGGTAATAGATCCTTGTTTGTTGGACCACATTGCTGCCTACTGAAGTCAATCCTAGAAAGGAGAGAAGATAGCTTTTTTTACATAGAATAACTAGGAGGGTTTTTTTTTCTTTTGAATGAGCTACCAATAACGAAATAAAACTGCAGTGAAAGAATTGACAGCCTGGATCTGTAATCTGCCTGACCTGATAATTATGAAAACTGATTCCTGGGTCAGCCTGCCAGATGGATCTTCTCCTTGAAATGTAACGTGCAGCACTTCTGAATGTGATTCAAGCTCAAGCTTCCTTTTCTCTTCCCTTCACGTTTGTTGAGTTTGGGAAAGAAGCAGTTTTATTTGAACTAAACCCACTCATTTCAAGTGTGTTTAATGACAGCAGTATGTGACAGATAAAATAAAATCCTACGGCCTCGTTTGATGTTTGTTTTAATTTCAGACCTTAGTGAAAGGAGACAGGATAAAACAGTGTTGTTCAAATGGAGAAGTTGAAAACAAATTATTTGTTATTACACGCTTAGCCATATTTCTCCAGGGAAATTTGGGAAGTCAAATAATATAAGCAGTAATAATAGTAGTACTTGAGGTTTGCAGAGTGCCTAGCAGTTTGTAGAGTGTCTTTATGTTCATTACCACATCAAGTTTAGGAGGTTGCCTGGCCAGAAATCATCATCCCCGTATTACACACACGATTGAGTGAGTTAGGCCGAATACTACTTCTAACATGGTAGAACTGAGCTTCACTTTTGGTCCTGTTGATTTTGAATGGAATAGTTCCTCTCATTCTCCATGCTGGCTCAACAGCCAAACGTGTGTAGTACCTTGGAGCACATTGTAACCGGCCTGTTCCTTAACTTTACTGAAGCGTATATATGTTGGCAATATACAAATAAATTCTTACCACAACAGATTTCAGCAGTGAGAAGTATATGGAGTAGAACGTAACAGCCCTCCCTCAGTACCCATTCTGTTTCTTCCCTGCCAAGCCCAACTCTTTTTCCAAAGAGCCATCACCATTGTCTTTTTGTTGTGCATCTTTCTGGCATATATCAATACATTTATGTGTACATTTACATATGTGTGTGTGTGTATATATATATAAATGTCATATTTTATCTATTTTTTTCAGTTCTCTTCCTCTGGATCTTTTCATGTCAGTTAAAAGGATTTGCCATACTATTTTTAACTCTGTATAGTGCTTCATAGTGTAAGGGTTCATCACCGAGTCTCTTACAGTGGAGAGCTTCAGCTTTTCTTTATTATAAACAATGTTAAGATGAGCTTCCTCACGTATATATCTTTGTGTACATGTGAATCCAGAATTGAAATTGCTTGTTTTTTTTTTTTTTTTTTTTTTGAGATTTATCAAAATTCAGTGTGGGCCATCATCCCAAATGTTAGAATCCTCATCTTAACTCATGTGATTGAGCTGGGTTTCCACTTAGTTGCTTGGGGATGTGTTGTCCGGACCAACCCAGACACTTCTCTAAACAGATACTTGTGGCCAAGAGAGTAAATGTTGGGGAGGTTATTTTCCATGGCACTGTAGTTTGAATACAGGCACTCACCATGGAAGAAGAGTAGGGTATTCTTGTAACAGTCTTGTTTACTTAAAACAGCCACGACTCTTTGCTGAGATAGAATAAGGTACTTAACGCAATAAAAATATCTACTATAATTTAAAAATGCAAATGTAGCAATGCACTAAAAAATACCTTTAGCTTATTTTTTTGTTAAGAAACAAGTGTTTTGCATAATCAAGCTTTAAAAAAATATAATTGAATTCTCTATACTGATTCTATGATAGGAAGGTCCAGAGTCAGGTCCACCTTCCATGCCATACTCCTTCTTTCCACCATTCCCAGCTGGTCATATTGAGGGTAATTAGCAGGGAATAACATCTGAAAATGTAGGTATGTAAGAGAATAGAGCTAATCTGCATAGCTTTTAGGATATTACAGATTTCAGAGGAGCATCCTCACGGATAATTCCCAAATCGCAGATAATTTGTTGTTGTGCTTTACAAGCAGAGACACAAAATAAACTCTCTCCCCCATCCTTCTATTTTATTTATTTATTTTCCTTCTGTTAATAGACACAGTCATTTTTTAAAACCATAATATACCAGAGTGAGCCAGAATTGTGTGTGTCTAAGTTCTTTTAAAATAAAGAAATTGTTTCTTGGGTCTGTTTTAGTTAGGTCCTTTCAGGTTGCAGGAACCAAGATGTGCTTAAAGTTACCTCAGATGACTTTAGATGGTGGGAATTTATGGTAAGTATACAGGGAGAAGGAAGGAAGTCCAAAAACCCGTGTCAGCAACTAGACAACCAAGTCTCATGGAGACTTGGAATATCATTGAGGACACAACAGCAGCTGATTTTGTCAACCCTCAGAAATAAACATCCAGTGTTTCCTTGTCCGGTGGGTCTTTGTTGGACAAGGATTTAGCTTTCTTCCGTTTTCCTTCTGTTTTCTGTGGCAGCTCCTGTTAGTGATTCTGTTTAGTCTTCTTCTAAAGACTAGGATGCTCATTATATGATGTTTTGCTGCCTCATGGCCTCCGCATCCTACGCTGTGTCTCTGGCTTTTGCTCTATTCCATCTCTGCTCTCAGCTTTTCTTTTTCTGTATCCTTACACTGAAAAGCCTGAACCAACAGTACCGTTATTTTAGCTGGTTCTTCTCCAGTACACATGGAGAGGGAATTCTTCCTCCAACACAGCTCCTGGGTATCTAGTGGGGTTTGGGTTCAGTGTCTGATCCAATTACCTGTGGCCAGAGTGCAGAATTACCTGTTATAAAACTGTGGCGATGTAGTTATTAAAACAAACAACTTTTTGAGGCTTTTTGCTTAAACAGAGCTGTTGGTGTGGTAGAGACAACATTGTATGTACTTCTCTATCACAGAGAGAAATTTATAAAGTCAAGGCAAACCAAATATCTGAGGCTGGGACTTCACCCCAGATGTTTGCAAGTAAACAAGTTCTGGACCATAGAGGTCCACGCCTCTCTCTTTCTGACTGCCTCTTGCTTTGGTCTGTAAATCAATGTTCCACTAGTATTTAGTTTTCATTCTGGTTTTAAAACTGTTTATCTGTAAAACTATAATTTAAACTTCTGATAAACAAAACTAACATAGTAATGAGCCCATTAGAAAGGAATTGTGAGATACTATTAGACTTTGATAACTTTCAAGGAACTTTATTCTACTTTTGTTGCCCATTCAAAGCTAACATTGTTAGCAGTTTTAAAACTGAATGGGGTTTTTGTTTTTTCATAAATATGTTTGATGTATATTATATCTTATTATGGCAAAGAAGCTTAAAATACCAAATGGAATGAAGACATATTTGATATTAAAGTAATGAAAAACATTCAATATTTGATGACTTCAGAGAGACTTTGACTAAGCTTCAAGATTATTGTTATAAACATGTACTACTGGACAATGTATAGGAGTTTCTTAACTCACAGATTTTCACTTTGGTAGATGTGGTCTAATGTGTTTGCCAGAATGTGCCACTCTTCTCTATTTACCGTAAGGAGAGGTGTGAGTAGGAGATTGCACAGTGTCACTTAGGGCTTAGAGGCAAAGGGATTTTGGAATAGCTTTTAGTTTAACCTGCGTGTGAGAAAGGAAGGTTTCATTGTGTGGTTAATAGGCATTTTCATATGACAGGAAAATGGATTAACAAGATTTAACTTTATATTCTCAATAACTTCCCAACTAACCAGTGTCTTTGATGAGGAAAATTTGAAAATTTTACAGTTGTGTTTCTTTTCAATCTTCCCTTGCACGATTACAAGATGATGTAAAAGTGCTTACACTTTGATTGCTGTTCCTAATAACCGTGTTAGAATTTCACAGGTGACCTGGAATATCGTATCTTGACTTTCATATATGGGAGCAAGAGTCAGCAAACAACCTTTCTGTGCTTAGAGATGATTTTATACGTAAAATAATATTTTTTTGAAAATGAACAGGGATGGGAACTGTGTCATATTTTCTGTATCATATTTCATGTTAGCTTTATTAGTTAGCTCTCATTACCTCACCAAATAACTCAGATTAAAAAATATGTATCTTAACTGTGAACAACCTAAGGACTGTATTCAATGATTAAGTCAAATCACAGTCTCATCTCTTAATGTGTTCCTTTGATCCCCTTCCCATCTCTCCCTCAAACATTCATACCACATCCTTGGATGTTTCTGCTTAGTTCAAAAAGCCATGTTCTCTCACTATGTAAATTATACCAACAATACCACTAATCATATACGAGAAGCTAACAATCTATGCTTGAGTTGTGTCTTTTTTAATATCATGCTGTGGGATATGATGCCAAATTGGATCTCCATTTTGCTTTTAATTCGTCAGCAACGCTTATTTAATGCCCACTAAGCTCAGAGCAAGGCTTGGAGGGTGGAGAAGGGGAGAAAGGAGATCAAAAAACAAATACACTATCATTTCCAGAATAGCTTACAGTATCTTTATGCCTACAGAAAAGAGATAAATGAAAGGATTAAGAAAACTTAAAAGCAAAATCCAAATGAGTGCAAATTGGTCTGATACAAACTAAGCTATATAAATGCAAAGAGGATGCAAATTATAAAAACTTGAAATGTTTAAAATTGCTATCTTTCTACTTTTATTTTCATAATACTTTGCCATGAGAATTCTTAGATCTCAGAACACCATACCCTTCAGTGAGGAAAGTTGACTGGTTCAGTTGTATCATTTAGAGAAACAAACCAAATTCTTAGTGTGTTACGGGCTTCTGAGAGATGACGCTCTAAAGCTTTATGAGTCTCTGTTAAACTTTTCTCATCATTAAAGCTTTTAAGTAACCTTGAACAAGTTCCTTAACCTCTCTGTGTCTCAGCTTCCACATCATTAAAATGGGAGTGGTAATAGGACCCATCTCATAGGATTGTTAGGACTATTAAATGTATTATACTCTATTACTTGTATCCTGTAAAGTGTCTTTCTCACAGTTTAATCTCTTGAAAATTGAAACACATCCTATGCTTGATGTGGTAAGAAACCATTGTGACACATATTAAGTGACACCAGTTGATTCTTTGTTCGTAGTTGAGTAGAAAAAGAAAAAAAAGAAGCAGTTTATAGTCAAAGCCGTGTGTAAAGTGTGTCTAAAGTGCTTAAAACAAAGTCTGTCTTATAGAATGATGCTGTTATCATCATTGCCTGAATACCATATTTGTGATATGTAAACCATTTGTCCCTAATTTCACTGGCTTCTGTACTGTGAAGCAGATATATTTATAATTCCTGTTGAGTAAATAGAGCCTAGAAGAATTATCAGATATTATACAACTGCCAAATAATGACTTATATCAAACCAGTAGTTTGTTTATTCCTCTTCTCATGCATATCAACATCTGTTTAATCTGATCATGTTTTCAAAAACCCATTAGTGTTCTATTTATTTCTAGCTATAGCTTTCATACCTGTATTTGGTGATTTGCTGCTGGCAGAGTCCATATTCATAACACTAAATCTGGCTACTGTGATCACAACAGTCTTTCTAAGTTAGACACTACTGATGATATTGATTAGGGAGAAGGCATTCTTTGTGATCCGATTTGCAGGATCTTGGGTAATTTCACTGACTGGACCCAGTTGTGAGTTGTGAAATGTGAATGTTGAAAGCAATGAGTCTTCTAGCTGCATGATTTGTGATATCACTTCAATTTACCTACTGAGGAGCTTCATGTAAATTGGTCATTTGTAGAAAGTAGTTTAGTGGCTGAGAATCTGGCATAATATTTTATTTTTATTAAATTTCAGTAAACATTATTGAGCAACTTATAGGTTTCAGGCTCCACGATAGGGATGAAAGCATGTAAGACCTCTGTCCAGCAACGCTACAATGAGAAAGATAGACTGGTGACTCAGATTTACTTTTAAATGATAGCTTTTTGAGATATAATATACTTACCCTTCAATCCACTGACTCTGTTTTTAAAGGAGATGATTAATACATTCACTCAACAGATATTGAGCATCTGATATGTGCCAGAGACTTTCTAGGTGCTAGGGTTATGGAGATTGACAATAGTTAGACAAAACCGAGCCTATCACAAAATGTGTATCGACAGACGGTTTTCCGTTTGGTGCTATAGACCAGTATTCAGGGTCAGCAGAGGGTACTCTGGAAGCATATTCAGGGACAAAGCAAACCTAGTCTTAGAAGATCTGAGGAATTTTCCTATGATCGTGTCTGTCTCCTGCCATAACACCCTGAATGCATCTGATCTGAGCTAAACGGAGGTCTGACAAACTTGTAGGAGTGTGCTAGGTGAGTGGCTTGTGGAAAGTAGAGAGGAAGAAGTTTTTCTGGAAGAGAAAAGAAAATATGCTGAGGCTCAGAGATGAATCACACATAATGCACAATAGCTTAGTATTGGTATAACATTTGGGACTGTGTGGGCAGACAGTTGCTACGGGACCTGAAGGGTGGAGAGGGGCAATTTATGCTTCAGTAGGGGTGTATATGTCTTATTATGAGGTCACAATGAAGATTGAGGTCAGCTAGAGGATGTGACATTTGAGTTGGGTCACAATGGATGTACAGGAGTTTTTCAAGGCTGACCACAGTCTAGGCAGAAGAAATTGCAATTGTGAAAGGAAGATTTGCATGAAAGAATGGTGTTTTTGGCTGAGCGAGGAATTTGAAGTATCTGGAAAATGGAGTAAGTGGCACAGAGAAAGAAAACAGCCAAAAAAAAAAAAAAAAAAAAAAAAAAAAATACATTGGTGAGGTTCAGCAGCCTACAACTGGATTCGGTGCAGTGCAGTGACTTTGTATGTTGTGGGCCTTGTCCTTGTAGGCAGTTGCGGGCACTAGGGGCAGGAGTTTGGGGTAAGACAGGGCATTGACACTTTGAGGAAAAAAATGAGAAGCATGCTTTAGAAAGATAATCTGAATACACTTGAATTGGAGGGGCCCTGGATTGCGAATGAAAACTAGAAGTACGTCATCTGTATTATGTAGGATAGTGCTTATCTACAAAGAATTTTATGTAGAATTCCCCCTGTCAGATTAATCCTTTGCAGCAGTAGTCAATTATTTCTGATATTAAAAATTATAATTAAATAAAAGATATGGATTGGTAACTAAACATTTATTGAGAAGTTACTGTATCACTTCCACATATCAATTCGCTTGTTTTTCTTAGTAATCCAATGATGTAGCCTGTCATTTCTCCCATTTTTCAGCAGAGGAAATTGTGGCCCAGAAAGGTGTATGTAACTCATCGAGGCACTAAGTGGCAGAGGTCATGTTTCAGCCCCACGGCCATCTGGCTCCAAAGCCTAAATATATGAATTGACCACCAAAGGCACTTTTGAAAATACTAACAGTCACTGTGTTAGTGAAGAGGGTATTTGGCAAAAGTTTTTATTTTGCTTTTTTACAATTCAGTGATTTGTAATTTATTTACAGAGTCATGCAATCATTACCTCAATTTAATTTTAGAACATTTAAACATTCCATGGTCATTTGCTTCCCATTCTCACCCCAACACTAGATAACCTCAAATCTACTTTAGTGGTAATCGGTTTGTAAATGAATGGCAACTTCAGTTTAATGGCTTTTTTTTTTTTTTTTTTTTTTTTTTTTTTTTTT